>NC_091436.1:75050252-75193496 GCF_964237555.1 Oryctolagus cuniculus
AGCTATTGTGAATTGAGCTGCAATAAACATTAGGGTGCAGACCGCTTTTTTGTTTGCCAATTTAAATTCCTTTGGGTAAATTCCAAGGAGTGGGATGGCTGGGTCGAACGGTAGGGTTATCTTCAGGTTTCTGAGGAATCTCCACACTGACTTCCATAGTGGCTTGACCAGCTTGCATTCCCACCAACAGTACTCTTTAGAATACTATACCGCAGTAAGAAACAACGAAATCCAGTCATTTGCAACAAAATGGAGGAATCTGGAACACATCATGCTGAGTGAAATAAGCCAGTCCCAAAGGGACAAATACCATATGTTCTCCCTGATCGGTGACGACTGACTGAACACCAAGAGGGAAACCTGTTGGAGTGAGGTGGACACTATGGGAAATGGTGGCTTGATCAGCATAGCCCTGACTGTTAATGAACAACTTAATACATTATCCCTCTTAGTAGTTTTTTTTATCTGTTCTACTTAATATGACTGGTTTAGATCTGTAATTGATGCACAGTTATTCTTAAGTGTTGAAAATTAACTGAAATGTGATCCCTGTTGAACATGGTGGTGGGAATGGGAGAGGGAAGAGATGTATAATTTGGGACATGCTCAGGCTGACTTGCCCCAAGTGGTGGAGTTGGAAGCATACCAGGGGATTCCAATTCAATCCCATCGAGGTGGCATGTACCAATGCCATCTCACTGTTCCAGGTGATCAGTTTCAGTTCACAGTTGGTCATGGTGAAGGGACTGGGAGTCAAAGGGAACACATAGACAAGTCTAGTACCTGCTAACGCTAACCGATGGAGTAAATAAAGGGGAGAGTGATCCAACATGGGAAGTGAGATACTCAGCAGACTCATAGAATGGCAGATGTCCTAAATAGCACTCTGGCCTCAGAATCAGCCCTAAAGGCATTCGGAGCTGGCTGAAAAGCTCATGAGAGTATTTCAGGCATGGAAAGCCAAGACACTCTGGCAAAAGATCTCTGCGAGTGAGATCCCAGTGGAAAGAACAGGTCATCAAAGAAGGAGGTACCTTTCTCTGAAGGGAGGAGAGAACCTCCACTTTGACTATGACCTTGTCTAAACAAGATAAGAGTCGGAGAACTCAGAGGGCTTCCATAGCCTTGGAAACTCATGACTGGAGCATAGGGAGATTACTGATGCCATAGACAGGAGTGTCAATTGGTAAAGTCAACAACAGGAGTCACTGTGCACTTACTCCTCATGTAGGATCTCTATCCTTAATGTGCTGTACATTGAGATTTAATGCTATAACGAGTACTCAAACAATATATTTCACTTTGTGTTTCTATGGGGGTGCAAACTGTTGAAATCCTTACTTAATGCATACTAAACTGATCCTCTGTAAAAAAAAAAAAAAAGAAAAGAAAAAAAAAAAAAAAGAAATTATCAATTCCCAACTTGACTCTCACTGGGATTAAACATGACAATAGGTCTGCTCTGATTTCATCATCATTTAAAAAAATCATCTATTATTTTTCACTTTATGTTTCTGTGTGGGAGCAAACTGTTGAAATCCATACTTAATGTATACTAAGCTGATCTTCTGTATATTAAGATAATCGAAAATGAATCTTGATGTGAATGGAAGGGGAGAGGGAGTGGGAAAGGGGAGGGTTGTGGGTGGGAGGGACGGTATGGGGGGGAAGCCATTGTAATCCATAAGTCGTACTTCGGAAAATTATATGCATTAAATAAAAGTTTAAAAAAAAAAATAAAGATCTCTAAGTTCCAAAAAAAAAAAAATAACATAGTAAATAAAATATTAAATATCAAGCAAAATCTAAGAAAATTAAAATGCAGATGTTTGAAAAGTTATTTAAAATAAAAAATATTACAGCTAAATTATTTCATAGTTGCATAGAATGACATCAGAAATTTGACATCAGAAAGAGAACAGAGTAGGGGCAAATTGATTCTAATACTTGGATTGTTATCTTTTTCTATTGTCAGGAATTGTTCATTTCAAAATTCCATAAAGTACAGTGACAATAGATGACTACAATGGAAAACAAATTATTTTCTTAATGTTTTTACTATCAAAACCCAGACAAAAAAGTACAATACTTACTTTGCAAAAAAGCACCATTCATGCGAATGCTCACGTGAATGGGCTCTGTTGATCTGCCCATTACAGACTTTCTTCAGTTTATTATCTTTCCTTCTTAGAGTCTTTGTTGTATTTCAAAGCTGATGAAACCTCATTGTCTAGCTATCCTCTTCCATTTCTAACAGATACTGGATTGGGTTCCTGGCTCCTGGAACTTAGCCTGATTCATCCTGGGCCTTTGGAGAGTAGGCCAGCAGATGGGAGGTCTCTACCTATCTGTCCCTGTCTCTCTACCACTTAAATAGTGAAGACATAAATAAATAAATATGTTTAAAATGGCAAACTAAAATTACTAAATGTATTGAAGGCTTTTGGGTTATTTTATTTGGTTTTAATGGAATTATTTTTATAAAGATTAGGTACAAGTTACCCCTAGCTAATATTTTTTAAAAAGTTATTTTAGAGGCAGATAGAGATAGAAAGAGAGAAATAGATCACAGTTTCACAGTTCACAGTATCACTCCCCAAATGCCCACAATGGCCAGGGTTGGGTCAGGGCCAAAGCTTGTGCCAGAAATGCAATCCAGGTCTCCCACAACAGTGGCAAGAACCCAATTACTTAAGCCATCCCTACCATCTCACAGGGTCTGCATTAGCAGGGAGCTGGATTCAGGAGCCATAGGCAGGAATCAAATCCAGGTACTCTAATGTGAGATGTAAGTATCCTAACCACCAGACTAAATGCTTACTCACCAGCTAAACTTTAATTCTAGGAGGCTGTTTTAATCAGATTGTGACACTATTCCTGCAGATCAAATGAATCGTAATTATAGCACCAAATCCAGTGACTCTCAGCACATGGGTCTGGCATGGATGACTATTAGAAACTATTTAATATTCCTATAGCTTTTAGGTACACTGATTTTTTATTGTTAATTTTCATGAAGAGATATAAGGAAGCATATAAGGGGTTTACAGAACTGATGGAGGTTGAGAAACAGGCTAGGAACAAAGGCAGCAGGCTACAGGCTTGGGGGATGGAAGCAGGCTACAGGCTTGGGGGATGGAAGAAAGATCATTGACAATATGCTGCTGTTTATGCTTAATGTAATAAACACCATAGGTCTCTACATGGGATTTCTGAGAATCAGAAATGTTAATGAAGAGCCTATCAAGAGATGGAATGCAGAGGAGACAACACAGACCCAGCAACAGTTCCCTTATATGTTCTGATGTCAGCAGTGCTATTATCTTCAAGCCTGTACAGGGTACTTATTAGGAAATGAGACACGCCAGTGTGTTAAACAGATAGGACACATGTGGCTATTCTTTGGTGGAAAATTCTAAGTAGGGAATTGATGAGGGTTCACCTGCACAGCACAGCAGGAAACTGCTCCTGTGGGAAGCCAACAGGGAGCTGAAGATTGAGGGTTTGTGGCATGCTAGGTACTGTGGAACACAAATATCCAAACAGCAAAAAGGCATTGGTGCTACCTCTCTATGAGGGCTCAAACAACATCTTCATACACACAGTCTTCTTCATGCACTCCCTCAGTGGTACAGCAGCCTTTAAAATGCCTTGTGGTTGCCCTTATCCCAACACACTCCTTTCCTCGGGCCTGTGATCAGAGTGAAGATCCCCCTTGCTCTCTCTGTCCCTGAAACCCACAGCAGGAGCCTTAGGTCTTCCCCGTAAGTCTTTCCTCTTCTGGCCATCATCACGTGTCCTGCCATTCTGCTATGATGGTCATCCTGTCCATTCTCTCCCCTCCAAATCCCTCCTCAAAGGCTGCCTTCTGTGTCCAGTCACCTCTTCCTCACTCACTCAGGGCCCCGCATCAGCTCTTACTTCATTGTTGTGAAGCATGTGGGCAATTTAAATATGGAGCCCCCTTTTCTTTATTTTTAAAATGAAGATGATATTAATACCCATCTTACAGGTTTCTCAGAGGATGAAACGGATGCACCCAAGACATTCAGAGTAATTGCCTAGAGCACAGTAAATGCTCAATTAATGGCAGTTATTATTGTTGTTATTGAGAATACAAAAAAGGGTCAAGGAATGAAAAACAAGGTTTGGGCCCAAAACACTACCCTAAGCCTCCAGTACCAATTACATTGTATTTCAGTTATTTCTTCTCTTGTCTGTATTTCCAACCAGACTATGAGTTCATTCAGTGTCTAGAAAAGCATCAGTATACAGCAAATGCTTACTGAGTTGAAAGAAACCATTTCTATGGGCAGGCACTGTGGCACAGGGGATTAATCCTCCGCCTGCAGTGCCAACATCCCATATGGGCACCAGTTCTAGTCCCTCTGGCTCCTCTTCCAATCCAGCTCTTTGCTATGGCCTGGGAAAGCAGAAGATGGCCCAAGTGCTTGTGCCCCTGTACCCACATGGGAGACCTAGCAGAAGCTCCTGGCTCCTGGCTTTGGATTGGTGCAGCTGCAGCCATTGCGGCCATTTGGGGAGTGAACCAGCGGATGTAATATCTTTTTCTCTGTCTCTTCCTCTCACTGTCTGTAACTCTACCTCTCAAATAAATAAATAAAATCATTTCTAATTAAATAGTATATATTCTTTAATATTTTAATAATTTTATGCCATTTCTATCATTTTAATAGTAACTAGCAATTATCAAGATGATTATCAAAGATACATGAAACTGAGATTTTTTTTTAAATCATGGGCTTTATGCCCTTCTCTCAAATCTAAAAATTAACATAGGCAGAAGTACACTTAGGCTTTACAGGAAAAAGAAATTCAAATATTTAACTTTCCAAAATGTCGTATTTGAATCACTTTACCAACACATATATGAAGCTATGTTAGACAGTGAAGACATCTGCTTTCTGGCCAGAAAGTGTAGGCGTTCACGGAAATTTAAGCTTGAGATAGCAAATGTTAAACAACAGTTTCCAGAACCTACAACGTGACCCACAGCCCAGGGCTGCCCACACTGGGGCCCTGTGTTTTATATGTCCCCACTGTCAATGGCACTTCCAAGGGGAGCGGGACAAGAGGCTGACTCATTCCCACCTCCCGTATACACAGGCTAGGCCACAAGGTCCCTCACCTCTCCTGCTACTTCTAGTTGAAACTTCCCTATTCCATTGCGTTCAATAGTACTTTGATGGACTTCACCAGACCTTCGCCAGTCGAGACTTAGGAAAAGGGCTGTGACACCTGATAGCTAAACTAATTCCTTGAAGCAAACCAGCTGAAAGTTTCACAATTTCAGAAAAGGGAGACCTTGTATATGAATATAAGGAGGCGACAGAGGATGCTTTTTAGAATCAGGCTTTATAAAGGACATCACACTTGTGGTTGGCTTCAACAAGCCTTGGAAGATGGACAGGGCAGACTGAGAGGCAAGTAGGAAGTTACAGGTGCAAAGCTGAGGCATACAAATGCCTGGAAGTGGAATAGAGTATATCTGGGGAACAGCATTTGCTGCACAATGGGATGAACAGAGGAGAGAACAAAGTGGGGAGGATGAACGATGATGAGACAGCATGTGGGCCCCTCCAGGAGTCTGGCAGGCAGTGAGGAGCCTTGGGGAACCTTAGCAGGAGTGAAGGCTGTTTATGCAATCATCTGCACAATGGTTTGGAAAGATACTGACAGAGGAGGAGAAAAGTCAGGTGGCTACTGCTAATGTTCTAAGTAAAAAGCAAGGACTCAGAAAAGGAAGATGGGAAAGGATGAAACCTGAGTTATTCTAACTCTTCAAAGGTGAGTGGGCCTGCAACAAGCCAAACCTAGAGATAAATTGACCTTTTTTCCCATCAGCACCTAGGCACAGCATGGCCAAAAATCGTAGGTGACTCTAAGGAGTGAAACAGGTAAGGTTTATATGAGACCATCCTGAGAGCTATGCTTGATGATTATCAATTAGCAGCTGAGAAAATACAGGTTCACAGAAGTAAGATGGCTTCCCTAAACTCTTAGAACAAACAGTGAAGATGAATAACTCAACAACAATTAATTAAAATAGCAGGCACTGTGACCAATAACCTTGATCAGATAGATAAAGTCCCTGCTGTTAGATTCAAATCCACATCTGACTCCTAAGTTCATCCTTTTCTTCCTTCCACCACTACTGTACACTGTTACAAAGGAAGTCCCTGGGCTGACTCATTTATAACATTGGACTAATGCCATGCTGTGCCCACACTGCTGAAATTAAGCCTATTTTTTAACCTTTTTAAGAAAGTCATTATTACTTGGCTGAAGAATATGTTTTACAGCTTTATTGTAAAATGATGAGCACAGGAAGTCATAGTACTTTTTGCTCAACCATTCATTATTCATATTTTAAGCAAGAGAAGCTGATGTTCACTCTGAGATCATTATAAAGGAAGAGTTTACACCAAAGTTTGGTCCATCTCACCCTTGAATCCCCATCTTTCCTGAATCAAAACAACAATTATTTTAGCATCAAAATATTCCGCCAGGTATCAGAGTATAGAATACAGAAATCTAGTTTACATCAAACTACTTAATTAACATGAACAGATCACCCTAGAAGAAAAACCCCACAAATCACTTGAATATTTTTATATTCAGAATTTTCACAATTGAAATATACATGGAGTTCTATGACAATCAGAAAACATTTCTCCATTCACTCAATATTTATATTTAGCACTTACAAAGAATAAGGTGATATTTTAAGTATTCGGAGAAATGGCAATTATTAGGACAGAATACTATTTCCAGGTGCTTCAGTGAAGTAGAGCTTAAGAGACAAGGAAAAGACAAAAAAGTTTAAGTCAAGTGGCTGTTGGGAGACAATTCTTCATGGGTCTCATGCATTTCTATATAGACTGTTAGTGAGACAACTGTTCCTTATTCTGAACTCTATTCTCAAGGATGTTTCCATAGCAAATAACCTTGAAAGACAGTGTGGTATCTCACTCCAGAGCAAGGGGCAGGTTTTCTTACAACTCTAAAGACAATACATGTTCATATGATAAAGGGTAGATATACTTGCTGTCAGTATAAAATGTCTCTCTCCAGAGCAAAGGATAGACTTGATCCTCTCCTGTAATACAACCCACCCTTTTGTATAATAATGTAATCTGGCCCTCTTCATGTCATCCTGAGTGAATTGGGATCCAGGAAACAGATGCTGCTGCTGCCATGGGTAATAAAATGTCCTTTGTTTCTGACTTAGGAGTCTCATGTCTTCTACTGGCATTCATGAAATCATGCTAGGCTAACTAGGTAGCTTGCAAATAGGGTAAAACCTCAGATTCTTGATAGTTGTTGACAGCTATAGATTGCAAACATGGCAATAAATTCTTCCTCTTCCTGCATCTATGCCCTTCCAGGACCTTTTATATCAATTCAGGGCTTGACTTTGTGACTTGCTTGGCCAATGAGACATTAATAAGCAGGATACAAACAAAGGCTTGAAAGGCATCTGTGTGGCCGGCACCGCGGCTCACTAGGCTAATCCTCCACCTTGCGGCACCGGCACACTGGGTTCTAGTCCCGGTGGGGGCACCGGATTCTGTCCCAGTTGCCCCTCTTCCAGTCCAGCTCTCTGCTGGGGCCTGGGAGTGCAGAGGAGGATGGCCCAAGTCCTTGGGCCCTGCACCTGCATGGGAGACCAAGAGAAGCACCTGGCTCCTGGTTTCGGATCAGCGCGGTGCTCCGGCCACAGCGGCCATTGGAGGGTGAACCAATGGTAAAAGGAAGACCTTTCTCTCTGTCGCTCTCTCTCTCTCATTGTCCACTCTGCCTGTCCAAAAAAAAAAAAAAGGCACCTGTGCATTAAAGCTTACCACCTATCTCTATTTAGAATTTAGTCACCATGTGAAAAAGCCCAGGTTAGCCTGTGTGTGAGAAATACATGGCCTAGTTTTCCCTATCACAGCAGCCAGCAGCCCACCAATCACTAAACACGTAAACAAGGTCAACTTAGATCATACAGCCTCCAACCAAGCCTCCAGTTAATCACTGATGCAACAGCAAATCCAGCATAGATCAGCTGGGCTAGCAGACCAGAAAAACAACTCAGATCCTAAATTTTGAGGAAGTCTGTTTCATAGCAAAAGCTAACAAAAGACACTGGGTACAAGCAAAAATTACTTCCAGTATGACATCTACACACAAGTTCTGTACAGCTCAGAGTATGTCTAGGTACTCTGCACAGTGCAAAGAGGAATTCAGTGCAACTAATCCCACTTTGTTTTGATTTCTCTTTCTGAATGACCAGTGTGCAAGCCACTTAATGTTCACTTTACAAGCATGTTGTGAGGTGGAAGGAACTGTGTATGACTCTAGCAGTGGACAAATATGGAGAAAATCAACCCTTCTAGATAACGCCTGGGAGTCCTTTGGCAAGTTACTTAAATATACGACATTTGCAAAACATGAGTAATAAAGCTGTCTTCACAACCTGCATAATATGGGTATCATAAAGGAGGCACTCTCTATACCCTATCAGAGTATAAGAAGCACAGTGGCAGAACAGACGAAAAGCCAAGTGAAGCAGAAAACATTGGCAAAGGCTAACAAAGGAGAGAGATGGTCTTGCGCCTGTGTGCATGCACTTGTTCACACCCTCTATCTCACATTTCCTATAAATGATTTCAAAGCTCAACAGACCAAGACTTATGTAAAAAGAAGCTAAACATCAACAGGGTTACACCATGGCCTACAAGAAGACAAAACTCACATGATGTACATGTAGTCTAAAGTATTTTGCTGTTTCAGAGGCCCTCTGACTAATGTCATCTTTCTGGAAGATTAATACTTGACAATGTGAAGGTGTATAAAATGTATCATTACATTAATGGAACTAAAAGGTCACTCTAAGATCTACTGTAGAATAAAACCCCTTCTTTTAGAATTAAGAATTAGATCAAATCTCTATTTTTCATTTTAGAAACATTCAAGCAATTACCTCTTTATCCTCTACATTACTCAGTCTCATCATATTTAAAATGACTTTTTTTAAAAGTTTCCTTTTATGGTTTGGCATTTTTGAAAATTCTCTGTGACTGCTGGTTGGCACCTGAGTGCAGTTGATATTTTCTCTTAAACATCAAAAACAAAATTATTATTGGAAATATCCAAGCCAACCAAATGCCCATTGATCTTAGCTGGTTCATGTACATTACCACTTATACAGAGTTACAGATTGTTACATTTCCAAAGTATTACCTGGTCCCTGATTAATTGAAATAACATAGATGAGAAAATTACATAATAATTAAAATAGCAGATATTCAGAAATTAATACTTCTAAAGTTCTGGTTAATAATCTGGTTTTTGTTCTTCCCATAGGAAGAGTTAGAACAGCTCACGAGAGTTGATATAAATTTGCATTCTAGATTTGCCATGTTGGAACTGTACAGCTTATTACTTAACCTCTGAGATTCAGTTTCCTTATATACTCAAGGATTATTTTAATAGTATGCATATGCATTTGTACAGCAGATTGTTGTGAGGATTATATGATTTATGCATATGAAGTTCTTTGTCTACCATCTGAACCACAGAAAATGCTAAGTAATTGGTATATGATCAACTGTAACTACACTGTACACTTCCATCTTCCAAAAAACAACAATCACATCACCACATCTTAGCTGCTGGAGAGCAAACTCCACAGTTCTACTAAACAAGACAACAGGTCTTCTTCAACCACACTTGTCAACCAGAAAAGTCCATTAGGCCAACTGCACCTCTGTCACAGCACCAAATAATTATAAAACATTAAGAACATAGATAGACATTTTTTTAAAAAAATTATGAAACACTAAACACATTTGAGGACTTCCTATATTTTAACAAACTGTTTTGTTGATTGTTCTTCTTATTCTGAATTCAAAAACACATCCCCATATGGAACACTACAGTGCTATACTTTCTCACAGTAGTAAAGCGCCAACTCCCTTGGCTCAGATGCAAACAAAAGTCTGCTCAGACATCCAGGGGTCCAGCCCAGGAAGGATCCCAACAAGGCCCCAGATCTCATTCTTCTGAAGAAAGAACACAGGTCCCCAACATTCAAACTCTGAGGACCACCATCTAATAGGATCATGATTTCAGTTCCAGATCTACTGAGGAACCAGCTGAGTGACAATTCAGGAAACACTGCCATGCTCTGTGTAGTGATATCTTAGCAGATAAAACAAACCACCTTAACTTACCCGGAAATAGTCACTGCATGCTGCTAGGACTGCCTTGTGAGCATGGAATTTCTGTTCCTCTGCAATCAGGGTGACGTCGCAGAGGATGCCGTCGCTTCTTTGCTGATTCAGCGCTGCCAGGACGCTATCATTGTGAGATTCAGAGTGGCAAAGCCTCTGGCCTGTCAGCATTTCTTGAATACTAAAAAGGAGAGCAATCAAGTCAGTGTGCTTTCTTTCACCAGCCCCACTGCCCCGATGCTGTTTCACCTCCACATCACTGAGGGGACCCGGACTCCGGTGCACTCCATGCATGATATTTATATTCCTCTACTCTCCTTCTCTCAACCACTCTCTTGCTCTCTGTCCTCTGATTTTCTCCTCTCACCCCCACAGAGTCTTTTTCTCTCTTCTAACAGAGCCCCTCTTCTCAAATTTGTATTTGTGTGGGTGTCCATCTGTGTCTGAACTGGTCCAACCAGTATACCTACAAGTCTCTGTTCCTAGACACTCTGTCTCCTCAGTGTGTGTGCATCTCACTGCAAAACTCTCTGCATGTGTCAGGATGTGTGCACAAGTGTGTGTGTGTTACTCTTTCCAATCTGACCATCTGCCTGTCACTCAGATGCCTTCTCCAGCCTTGTACATGACCATGTCTACACACAGTACAATCCTCCATTTATAACTAAATACAAGAGGGGCTGGTGCTATGGCATAGCAGATAGACTTGCCACCTGCAGTGTCCCATATGGGTGCTGGTTCAAATCCCAGCTGGTCCACTTCCAATTCAGCTCTCTGCTATGGCCTGGGAAAGCAGTAGAACATGGGCCATGTGCTTGGGCCCCTGCACCCACATAGGAGACCCAGAAGAAGCTCCTGGCTCCTGGCTTCGGATTGGCACAGCTCTGCCCGTTGCAGCCAACTGGGGAATTAACCATTGGATGGCAGAGTTCTCTCTCTCTCTCTCTCTCTCTCTGAGCCTCTCTGTAACTCTGCCTTTCAAATAAATAAATAAATCTTTAAATAAATAAATACAAAAAAACTGAGCAACTGTTGGTTAGGAGAGAAAAGGGCTGTAGTTATTCTTAATTGTGTGAGATTTTGCTTCACTAGGAGAACATCAAAAGAAAATGAAAGATTTCAAGCAGGAAGTAAGTCCACTTTATCAGCCTGCAGTGTTTATGTGTGACCACTGCACTAGATTTATGAATTAATCTACATTTTTTTTTGTATTTTGTGAGATTTCTAAACTTACTCATTGTGAAATATCCCTTCACTCTATCCTATCCTAAAACATTTATCCCCATGTCCTTTCTAAACTCTTAAGTGAAACTTTAGGTCTTCCTCAAATAATGTAGAAACAGTGCCATAAACACAAATACAAACTGAATTTAAGATGGCTATTGACAATTCCAGCTTAGAACAACAAACATCTCCCAGTGCTTTAAGATCTCAGATCTGTTATGGGATTAGTATGGATGAGATGTGCCAGTGATAAGTTATTCCTAGAATGAGAACAAGAACCATTAAGGTCCACTTCTAGCCAATGGACTCTTCACAAAGCTGAGTACAGATGCCTTAAAAATGATTGAGCATTGTTTCCTACTTAACTGATAATTCCTGCATCTAAGCCCTCCTTCTGCGCACAGAAGAGCTTCTCTGGGGAGCCAGAGAATTACCACCAGCCTAGTCTGCACGGATAGTTTATGTGCCAGGGCTCCATCCCGCCTGTGGTGCCAGTTGGCTGGTAACTTACAGTAAAGCACAAGTTATCACCTTAAAATTAACCATATACCTCCCATGAAATGCCAGATTGCAGTCATTAAGCTTTACTGGGCATTTTTGATTGGGAAGGATCAGAAATGTCAGAATTACAGAAAGAAAATAACTTGACAGGAGGTGATGATACAGGAAGCTCTCGTGGGAAGGTGGGAGGATTATTTTCAGTTGAAATGCAGCAGCGAGTTTTGAAATGGTTACTGTCATTGAATATTCATCTAGTGGCTCTAACTATAGGCAGGCGTTTAAAATTAGTCATTGAAAACCACATTCAGAAGCATAAATAAATTTTATAAATTTCTGTGCAAAATACAAAATGGTGATTAATTAATACCATTAAATTAAAGAAATGAGGACATAAAATAGTAATGGAAATATTGCCTCAGCAAAGAACAGGTTTAGGACAGCCTTTGAACAATCTTTTCTTCAAGAGGATGGCATTTTTTTTTCATGGTGTAACTTTTTTTTTAACTTTTATTTAATGAATATAAATTCCCAAAGCACAGCTGTTGGATTACAATGGCTTCCCCCCCATAACGTCTCTCCCACCCGCAACCCTCCCCTTTCCCACTCCCTCTCCCCTTCCATTCACATCAAGATTCATTTTCGATTCTCTTTATGTACAGAAGATCAGTTTAGCATACATTAAGTAAAGATTTCAACAGTTTGCACCCCCATAGAAACATAAAGTGAAAAATACTGTTTGAGTACTAGTTATAGCATTAAATCTCAATGTACAGCACATTAAGGACAGAGATCCTACATGAGGAGTAAGTGCACAGTGACTCCTGTTGTTGACTTAACAAATTGACACTCTTGTTTATGGCATCAGTAATCCCCCTAGGCTCTTGTCATGAGCTGCCAAGGCTATGGAAGCCCCCTGAGTTCACCGACTCTGATCATATTTAGATAAGGCCATGGTCAAAGTGGAAGTTCTCTCCTCCCTTCAGAGAAAGGTACCTCCTCCTTCTTTGATGACCCGTTCTTTCCACTGGGATATCACTCATGGAGATCTTTCATTTAGCTTTTTTTTTTTCCCCCCAGAGTGTCTTGGCTTTCCATGCCTGAAATACTCTCATGGGCTTTTCAGCCGGATCCGCATGCCTTAAGGGCTGATTCTGAGGCCAGAGTGCTGTTTAGGACATCTGCCATTCTATGGGTCTGCTGTGTATCTCACTTCCCATGTTGGATCATTCTCTCCCTTTTTGATTCTATCAGCTAGTATTTGCAGACACTAGTCTTGTTTCTGTGATCCCTTTGGTTCTTAGTCCTATCATTATGATCAATTGTGAACAGAAATTGATCACTGGGACTAGTGAGATGGCATTGGTACATGCCACCTTGATGGGATTGAATTGGAATCCCCTGGTATGTTTCTAACTCTACCGTTTGAGGTAAGTCAGCTTGAGCATGTCCCGAATTGCACATCTCTTCCCTCTCTTATTCCCACTCTTATATTTAACAGTGATCACTTTTCAGCTAAGTTTCAGCACTTAAGAATAATTGTGTATTGATTACAGTATTCAACCAAAAGTATTAAGTAGAACAAACAAAAAAAATACTAAGAGGGATAACATATTAAGTTGTTCATCAACAGTCAGGGTGAGGGCTCATCAAGTCACCATTTCTTATAGTGTTCATTTCACTTTAACAGGTTTCCTTTTTGGTGCTCAGTTAGTTGTCACCTATCAGGGAGAACATGTGGAATTTTCCCTTTGGGATTGGCTTATTTCACTCAGCATAATGTTTTCCAAATTCCTAACAGGGATCACTTAGGATGGCATTTTTATGTATTTAATAAATACATAGTATTTGCCACAATCCATAAACCATTCTTAGGGATTATAATTATTATTCTATTTATTATTCATAACAATCCTATGAGGAAAGTGCTCTTACTATCTCATTTTATAGATAAGAAAACTCAAAGTACAAGACAAACATTTTGAAAACATCACTAAGGGTCTGGCCCTGGGGCACAGTGGGTTAAGCTGCATTCTGCAGTGCCAGCATCCCATGTGGGTACCCCTTCGACTCCTGGTTACTCCACTGCTGATCCATTTCCCCACTAATGGACCTGGGAAAGCAGCACAGGAAGGCCCAAGTGCTTGGGCCCCTGCACCCACGTGAGAGACCCAGAAGAAGCTCCTGGCTCCTCCTGGCTTTGGACTGGCCCAGCTCTTGCTGTTTGTGGCCATTTCAGGAGTAAACCAGTGGATGGAGTATCTCTCTCTATCCTCCCCCACCTTTCTCTCTCTCAGGCTCTCCTGTTTCTCTCTCTGAAACTTTGACTTTTAAATAAATAAATAAATCTTTTTTTTTAAAAAAAAGCATATCACCAAGAACATGATGTAGCTCCCCTTCATGCTTAAAAATAAAAAATGAAAACCAAAATAATAAATGATATCTGTAAAGAAAACCTCAAAAATATATGCTGAGATTTCATGTTATTTTTATGCTTAAATTATATATAATTAATCTTAAGACCATCATTTTAGAATAATATGCATGAATACAATAACATGAAGTTAATAATAAGTGTTTGAAATCATATTTCACAAATACCTTCATATTGTGAATAAAGTTTTAGGATAGAAAACAGATTTCTCATTGCTTCAGAAGTATATTTATTTCATTTATTTGAATTACATTTATTTGAAAGGCAGAGAGACAGAGAAAGAGAGAGAGAAAGGGAGAGAGAGAGGATCTTCCACCTGCTAGATCACTCCTCAAATATTCGCATCAGCAGGGGTTGGGTCAGGCCTAAGCCAGGAGCCAGGAATTCCATTCAGTTCTCCTACGTGGATGGCAAGGACTCAGTACTCAAGCCATTATCATCTGCTTCCCGGGATGTACATTCGCAGGAAGCTGGACTGGAGGCAGTAGAAAGAAGCAGGACTTCATCCCAGGCAGTCCAGTATGGGATGTGGGCGTCCCAAGTGGCAGCTGTGCCACAATATCCACCTGGAACTTTCAATCTGTGTAACTTCAGAAAATGTATTTGAAACTTCTTAAATTTCTCTTCTCCTCTTTCACGTCACCTCAATTGCTAAATAAATACATTTTGAAATTTCATTTAGAGTATAACAGAAGAATATATTAAAATGATTGCCTTAATATGTCACCTTACTCATTTTCCAAATATAGTGCTACAATTCATGTCCTTGCTATTAAGACGGAAACAGGATTTGCATTTCAGATATCTGTTGAGAATGAATAAATCTTGTCAGGGAAAGAGCAGCTGTAAACTGAAATCTGGCAAAGAATAAAAGGCTCAGCTTTGAAACAACAGTAATGCTGCACAGTTTCACAAGATCATTCAGCTGGGCTTAAAATATTCGAGCTTAAAGAAAATAACATGCTAAATATTTAAGACAACACTTGGCACAAGATCCCAAATATTTTGGAACCAATATGTTAGGGATCCTTAAAAGCAAAAACAAACACTCCAACATTTGGCAAGAAATAAAAGCCTATTAATCAACAAGTCATTATTGCATTCTGAAAGTAACTTCCTACTCAACTCTCAAATATAAATCTGTAGAGAAGACCTCAACTCTCCCAATGTTAGGGCAAATGTGTCAACACAATGCAGATAGAGTGCAATAGGCCCCATCTACTAAGTCAACAATCACAAACCAGGGAGGTGATGAATCAACACTAGGATGTATCTTAACTAAGTTAAGATAGGGAGTGGACATATGCTTGCAAAGAGCTCCCTTGGCATCTACAACACACACCAAGTTAGCAAACCAAACCTTCCAGAATAGAGCAATAAAATTCTATTATTTGAGAAACAAAGAAAAAGCAAAGGAAAAATATATTCTAAAATTCCCTAAATTACTGGAAAAATACATGCAGCAGGAGCCCCATTTCTTTAGAAATATAGATTTGCAATGCCATCCTGAAGTAGGGAAAGGTCGTCCAGGGAAACCTCCAAAGTCACAGGGGAATGCAGAGAGCGCCCTGGCTTCCCCAACGCCCTCTTCTCTGCGGGATCCCTTAGAACTCTACCATCCAATAGAGTAGCCACGAGTCACACGGATGGCTGCTTAACACTCAATAGCAACTAGCCCAGTTGAAATGTGCCATGATTATAAAATGCACACTGGATGTCCAAGACAACATGAAGAAAATTCCAACTATCTCATTAAACTTTTACATTAATTACATGTTTATTAGTTGGGGTATATTGAGTGAAATACAGTTAAAATTAATTTGATCTGTTTCTTTTTACCTTTTTAATGTGACTATTTGAAATCTAAAGTAATATACGCTTCCCACTATGGTTCTATTGGACAGTCTGCAATTTTCCAAGGGCGTATGTCCCTCTACCTCTCTCCACCTGAAGGGTTTCAGTTGACTCAGTCAGGATGCCCAGGAAGACTGCTACTGTACCTCACAGAGCCCAGCTGAAGCCCTGGTGCAACAGCAGGAAGCCCCAGACCCCCTAAGCTGCAACTTGATTTTTAGTAACGCCAGGGAGCCACCATTTGATCAGCCATAAGTTGGCATCCAGTAACAAGGAGATAAATAAGTGCGGCCTCAGGGAACAAGACTACTCATGGCTTCAAGCCTTTAACCTTCATTTTGGAACTGATCACAAAGATTCACAAATCGAATGCAGAGCATGATGTTCATAACATTGCTCACCCTACTCATGGTGAATCACTGTGGCTTGAGCTCAAGCTGCTACTTTAAATTCACGGAGTTAACATTTCTGGTCACAGAAATTTCGTAGGGTCACGTCTTCATAGAATAAATTTTAACCAAGTTAAGTCAGCTTTTAAGATGTAAATTCCAAAATAGCTATATGGTTTTAAGCAGCTGCATTTCAAAAATTCAAGTCAATTTCTATATCATTGTTTACCTACTGCTCAGGTATATAAAAAATCATGTAAGTAGTGTGCAAGTAAGTATACTACCAAGTAATGTACCTCTTTACATATCAAAAACAGTCAAGTTGCATAAGATCCTCGTTTCTTAAGTAGACTACTTTACAAAAGAAAGAAATCTGGGCAAAAAGTTCTGAATAGAAATAGAATTACATGTAATTACCTCAGTTCACTCTACTGATGAACTATCAAGTAAATGTCCTAATCCATTCACTTGCATAGCCAAAATATTTTTATAACAATTAAACATTAATATTCAAATATATTAACTATTTATTTAAGTGGGCAGGCTCTTCAAAGATCATATAGTGAAGTTTATTTTTTAAAAAACACTTTATAATTTTTAAATGCTATTAAATTAATAACAATTAATAGCAATGGCCATTATAATAAGCAAAGATACAATATGCTTACAGAATGATTAAGAAGTAAAACTAAGCAAAAAGAAATTTAATTATAAATGAATAGTTTTCATTACACTTAGTGAAATAAGCCGATCCCAAAAGACAAATACTTATGTTTTCCCTGATCTGTGGTAACTAAGAGTACCTAGAAGGTAATTTATAGGAATGAAATTGACACTTTGAGATTCAATGATTGTTTGCAGCCCTTGTCTCCACTGTTGAGGAACAGTGATTGTTTTCATACTACTTGTTGAACTCTTTAGATAGTGTAAAGAGTTAAGTAAAAGGTTAATCTTATGAGTATAAAATACACTGAAAAGAGATCTTTGTAAAAATTAAGAGTGGGAATAGGAGAGGGAGGAGAAGAAGGGTGGGAGCAGGTGTGGGAGGGAGAGTAAAGTGAGAAGTATCACTATGTTCCTGAATCTGTATATGGGAAATACATGAGATCTGTATACCTTAAATAAAAATTAAAAAAAAAAAATTAAAGAATAGTTTAGTTTACTTCTTTCTCTCATTCATGCACCCAGCAAATATTTATTCAGCATGGGCCAGCTATTGCACTATGTACCGGGAATAGAATGCTGAGTAAAGCATATGTGGTAACAGCCCTGTGGAGCGCTCAGTTTGGTGGGGGCAGCTATATATCAGTAAAATAATCTGGCCACCCTGAAAAAGTAACACTGGAGCTGCAGACTGAAGGACAGAACAAATTACCCTGCAAAGAGGAGGGAGAAGGTTTCCCATACAGGAGAAGAGCAAAATACTATGATGCTGTGGCAGTAGGGAGCAGGGCCCTTAGACTGGGTTGACAGAACATTAAATGACTGGATCAGAGGACAAGATAGTGCATGGTGCAGGAGAGGACTGTGTAGCAGACGCTGAAGCCCACTTGCGCAGAATTTCTGGGTCAGGTTTATTCTAAGGGCAGTGCTAGGTCACAGAAAAGATCCCTCAACCTACAGGACAAAGAACAGTCAGGAGACTGGGCCACATTGGAGCAGGCTGGACTGTGGGTGTAGTACAGGAGAATCACAGACTTGGATTTGGACTAGAGTTTCAAGGAGGTAACCTGGAAAATCAAGAGGTCTTGGTGATGGATTAGATGTGGAGGTGGGTGATAAGCCTATGTTTCAGGCTTATGCAACTTGATATTCTCAGAGAAGGGAACTGGTGGAAGAAGATTACAAATACAGAAGGGGAAGATGATGAATTTGGCTTGGGAAGTGTTAAGTTTGAGCTGTCTTTAAGACACCCAGTAGGTGGGTGTTGTGGGACACTTGCATCCCATGTTTGTAGTGCTGGTTTGAGTCTCAGCTACTCTGTGCTTCCAATCCAGCTTCCGGTTAATGTGCTTTGGAGGCAGCAAATGATGGCCCAAGTATGGGTTCCTCCCACCCATATAGGAAGCCTGGATGGAGTTCCCAGATTTAGGCTTTGGCCTGAACAGCCCTGGCTATCTGGGCATTTGGGGAGTAAACCAGGAGATGAAAAATCAGTCTGTCTGTCTGTCTCTCTCTCTCTCTCCTTCTCCACCCCCACCCCTCTCTTTCTCTGTGTCTCTTCCTCTCTCTCTCTTGCTTAGCTTTTCAAATAAATACATCTTTTAAAAAGACAATTAAAAGTGTCAAATATGTATCTTGATTTATGGATCTGGAGCTCAGATGTCTTCACTAGAGTTATAAACCTGTGGCTCATCTGCATAAAGAAGGTAACAGAAGCACAGCTGGATCTCAAGAATATAGTTGAGAGACTGTCAATAGTTAAAGGTTGCTGAGGGGGGCAGCACTGTGGCACAGCGGGTAAAGCTGCCACCTGCGGCGCCAGAATCCCATATGGGCACCAGTTCAAGTCCTGGCTGCTCCTCTTCTGATCCAGCTCTCTGCTATAACCTGGGGAAGCAGTAGAAGAAGGTCCAAATGCCTGGGCCCCTGCACCCACATGGGAGACCAGGAGGAGGCTCCTGGCTCCTGGCTTTGCATCGGCTCAGCTCTGGCTGTTGTGGCCATCTGGGGAGTGAACTAGCAGATGGGAGACCTTTCTCTCTGTCCCTCCCTCTCTCTGTCTGTAACATTACCTCTCAAAGAAATAAATAAAATCTTAAAAAAAAATAAAAATAAAAATAAAGTTTGCTGAAGATAAGAAAGAGTGCATTCTAACACAGAAGCATGGCTGGGCTTAGTTGTGGGAAAGCACTGTCCCTTAAGCAGTAGGGAATAAATGGACCAGAAACACACAAACTTTGGAAACTTTTTTGTCTTGTTGTATTTAAAGATTTTGTGGGTCAGTCAGCTGGACAATGCAGGCATAGAAATATAGAAGGTTGATGGCCAGTGCCGTGGCTCAATAGACTAATCCTCCGCCTTGCAGCGCCGGCACACCGGGTTCTAGTCCCGGTCGGGACGCCGGATTCTGTCCCGGTCGCCCCCTCTTCCAGGCCAGCTCTCTGCTGTGGCCCGGGAGTGCAGTGGAGGATGGCCCAAGTGCTTGGGCCCTGCACCCGCATGGGAGACCAGGAGAAGTACCTGGCTCCTGGCTTTGGATCAGCACGATGTGCCAGCCGCGGTGGCCATTGGAGGGTGAACCAACGACAAAAAGGAAGACCTTTCTCTCTGTCTCTCTCACTGTCCACTCTGTCTGTCAAAAAAAAAAAAAAAAAAAAAAAAAGAAGAAAGAAATATAGAAGGTTGGATTTATCTGGATTAAGGTTTTCTCAGGAAAATACATAAAAAATACAGGGAATGAGAGAAATTAAGGATTAAGCAGGAGTGGCAGAATCTAAAACTGATTGAGAAAAGAACTGAAGAAAGAAAGATGGGTTGATAAAAAGCAGCAGGGCCAGTAGATGAGGCCTTGCAAGGAGGTCAAATACTACCACAGTCAGGGTGGGTAAATAACAAACTAAAAAGAGAGGAAGTTGTCATAAGACTGAAGTAACTGGCATAGTGATTTTCATAAACAGAGCAATTACTGGCGATGACAAAGTCCAAGATGCAACCACAGGAGCAGGTAGATGAATGGAGGGAGGTCTTTGGAAATAAGCAGGTTGGCGCACCAAGGGCATAAAGCTGGAAACAACCTTCATGCTGACAAGATGGGCCCTGGGAGGTGGTGAAGGGTTTTCAATCCACAGGAAGTTTGGAAGCCGGGTGAAAAAGTGCTCAGGAAGCGGCCCTACCAAAGTCAGGAAAAGAAGGAGGAAAGAGAGAGAAAGCTCATCGCCTTCAGAAGAAGGTGCACACTGGTTTGGTTGTGGTGACTTTCCTGAACAATCAGTTTAAGAAATAATGATCTGGGGGCTGGCGCTGTGGCATAGAAGGTAGAGCCACCACCTGCCGTGCCAACATCCCATACAGGTGTCGGTTTGAGTCCTGGCAGCTCCACTTTTGATCCAGCTCCCTGCTGGCTCCCGCCTGGGAAAGCAGTGGAAGATGGCCCAAGTCCTTGAGCCCCTGCACCTGCACCCACGTGGGAGACCTGGAAGAAGCTCCTGGTTCCTGGCTTCCAATCAATCCAGCTCTGGCCACTGTGGGCATTTGGGGAGTAAACCAGTGAATGGAAGACCTCCCTCCCTCTCTCTTTTCCTCTCTCTCTCTCTGCCTCTCTCTACCTCTGCCTTTCAAACAAATAAATTTAAAAAAAGAAACAAACAAACAAAGAACGATCTAGGGGCTGGCACTGTAGCACAGTGGGTAAAGTCACCGCCTGTGATGCCAGCATCTCATATGGACGCCGGTTCCAGTCCCAGCTGCTCCACTTCCAAACCAGCTCCCTGCTAATGGCCTGGGAAAAGCAGCAGCAGAAGGCCTAAATTCTTGGTCCCCTGCCATCCACGTGGGAGACTCAGATGAAGCTGCTCTCTTAGGCCTGGCCCAACTCTGGCCATTGCAGCCATCTGGAGAGTGAATCAGCAGATGGAAAGATATCGCTTTCTCTCTCTCTCTCTCTCTCTCTCTCTCTCTCTCTCTCTCTCTTTCTCTGTCCCTCCCTTCCTCTCTCTAACTCCTTCAAATAAATACATAAAACTTTTTTAAAAAAAAGAAATAATGATGCGGAAGCACAACTATGTCCCAGAGTTACAACAATCTTTCTACCTATCCCAAAGCAAGTGAGATGAGAGGAAATAAAATGCCGTGATGTCAGAGGGTTACAAGAGAAGCAGTCCTCGACGGAGGACAAGCCTCAGTGCAGTCAGAGATGAGCAGAGCCTACGAGGACGAGGGAGACGAGGCACAGCATGGTGATGCTGCAATAGTTCCACGCGGCACAGTGAAGAGTATGAGAGGTAGGGAGGCGAGGGCTCTGCATTGAAGCAGATAAGGAAAGACCATTATAAAGACAATTGTACTGAGGAAGGAGTTGATGACGTGGTGGGAGTTTATTCTTGAAAACAGGGATGTCAGATTTCAAGTAAGAAGCTATTTTGAGAGTGCACACTGATCTTGGTAGCCAGAAATAAAGCACTCAGCACAGCCGATGGCCAACAGATATGGTCTCCATGTGCTATGTTGGCTGAACACCAGATCTACAGCAGGGTTCTTCGGTCTCAGCACTACTGACATTCTGGGCTAGACTGTTTTGGCAGTGGAGGTTGTCCTGTTTCCCAGGATCTCTGCTCCTTACCCTCCAGATGTCAGTTGTACCACCACTCCCAAGTTACGCTGCCAGGCATTGAACAATGTACTCTGATGACAAAAATCATCCCCCATTGAAAGCAACAGTACAAAGACACTACACCTGCTAGAGCAATGCCACCCTCTCTGAACACATTTCTGAACGTCATTTCTAATAGCTTCGGAGTTACAGAAGAAAGCAGATACCGTTATTTACTAGACATGTGAAATTCTTAACATAAAAAATGTATTCTCTAAGTGTATCACCTCCCTTATTCTTTGCTGCATGGAGGATGACAAAAAATCTGCCTCCAGTGAGAATATTCACATGGATGCCATGCACTTCCTCACTGGCTGCGGCTCACTATGTGGAATGCGCCAAGCTCCTTCCTGCCTCAGGGAACCCCCCCATGTCTCATCCTCCAAATTTGTTCACAGAGCATTTCCTCAGAAGGGTGTTTCCTTACTGTACCCACCCCGTACTCATCCTTCAGAGCCCTGTTCTCAAGCTGCTTCATTATTGATGGGATTCTTTGCTTGAATGTTTTCCCCAGATACATTTCATGAGTGCAAGAATTTTATCTGTATTCTTCATAGCTGTATCCTCCCTACCAAGAAATGAATGTACATTAAGTAAATGAATTATAAGAAAAATGTTGTGTTGAGGCCAGCGCCGTGGCTCAACAGGCTAATCCTCCACCTTGCAGCGCCGGCACACCAGGTTCTAGTCCCGGTCGGGGCACCGGATTCTGTCCCGGTTGCCCCTCTTCCAGTCCAGCTCTCTGCTGTGGCCCGGGAAGGCAGTGGAGGATGGCCCAAGTGCTTGGGCCCTGCACCCGCATGGGAGACCAGGAAAAGCACCTGGCTCCTGGCTTCAGATCAGCGTGATGCACTGGCCGCAGCGCGCCGGCTGCGGTGGCCATTGGAGGGTGAACCAACGGCAAAAAGAAGACCTTTCTCTCTGTCTCTCTCTCTCACTGTCTAACTCTGCCTGTCAAAAATAAAAAAAATTTAAAAAAAGAAAAATGTTGTGAGTATTTCACAATTAAGTGTTTTTACTCCCCCAGACAATTGCTTTGCAGGAGGCAAATTCATATATTTATATGTATAAATGATCTTCAAAAAACTTCTTGGAAAATAGATTCTTCAAAAACTATGCATGGATTTCGGCAAATAAACTTGTCTTTTAAATCCATTTTTTCCACAACCTTTGCAAAGTCCCCTCACATAGTTTTAGATTCCTTCTGTAATCACCTTTACAGCAGTATGCCTTCTGTCTGAGCAAGGTTGACATCCTAAATAAGCTAACGCTAAAACGTAGTGTCATTCAAGGTGTCATCAAGTATATCCGGGTTTGACCAATAACCAATCGCAGCAGTCAGTTCCTACGTGACCCTACTAAATTCACAGAGGCTCAGACTTCATTCCTTCCAACTACACATCAAGCCCTTGCTCTAAACCCAGTCGTAGAATGCGCACTATTACTGTGACTGCTTCAGGGCTCACTACACAAAGCCGGGGCATACCCTTGAAGGCACACCTGAGGCAACGTTCAGACGGCATTCTCCAGCTGGGTTCCTCAGGGTCTCGGTCTTAGAAGTTGGCAGAGAAGTCAGCACGCATTCCAGCTGAGCAGAAAAGACAAAGAAGAGCGTATTGAGCCAGGCGCAAAATAACCATGTTCTGGGGCTTGAGGGCACTAAAGATTTATAATCCCCCAGGAGGCAGCCTGGAGAGTTTTATTGTCAACATATAACATTCTGACACAATCTTTCTTTAAGATTTATGTTTTATTTATTTGAAAGGCAGAGTTACAGAGAGAGGGAGAGAGGTCTTCCACCAGGTGGTTCACTCCCCAAATGGCCACAGTGCCTGGAGCTCAGCCAGGCAGAAGCCAGGGGCTTCTTCAGGTCTCCCATGTGAGTGCAAGGACCCAAGCACTTGGGCTATCCTCTGCTACTTTCCCAGGCATATTAGCAGGGGTCTGGGTCAGAAGTGGAGCAGTTGAGGGCCGGTGCCATGGCTCACTTGGCTAATCCTCCGCCTGTGGTGCCGGAATCCCATATGGGCCCCGGGTTCTAGTCCCGGTTGCTCCTCTTCCTGTCCAGCTCTCTGTTGTGGCCCAGGAGTGCAGTGGAAGATGGCCCAAGTGCTTGGGCCCTGCAACTGCATGGGAGACCAGGAGGCGGCACCTGGCTCCTGGCTTCAGATCGGTGCAGCACGCCGGCCGTAGCAGCCATTTGTGGGGTGAACCAACGGAAAAAGGAAGACCTTTCTCTCTGTCTCTCTCTCTCTGAAACTCTATCTGTCAAATAAATAAATAAATAAATAAAATCTTAAAAAAAAAAAAAAAAAAAAGAAGTGGAGCAGTCGGGACTCGAACCAGCACCCATAAGGAATGCAGCACTGCAGGCAACAGCTTTACCTGCTACACCACAGCACCAGCCCAACAAAGCTCTTTTAACAAGCAACAGTTCTGGATGTTTTCAGGGTTTAAAAGTTTTTCACATTATTGGAACTTTGGGGACTAGAAATAAAATATGTTGGAGAATCAATAAGAGTTAATTGAAGGTTGATGCAAAATGAAAACATCAGATGGTCAAGGGGAAAAATTAAGATTTGATAAAGCTTTAAAATCTAAGTTAAAGAGGCCGGCGCCGCAGCCCAATAGGCTAATCCTCTGCCTAGCAGCGCCGGCACACTGGGTTCTAGTCCCGGTCGGGGCACCGGATTCTGTCCCGGTTGCCCCTCTTCCAGGCCAGCTCTCTGCTATGGCCCCGGAGTGCAGTGGAGGATGGCCCAAGTGCTTGGGCCCTGCACCTCATGGGAGACCAGGAGAAGCACCTGGTTCCTGACTTCAGGCTGGCCGCAGCGCGCCAGCCGCGGCGGCCATTGGAGGGTGAACCAATGGCAAAAGGAAGACCTTTCTGTCTCTCTCTCTCTCACTGTCCACTCTGCCTGTCAAAAAAAAAAAAAAAAAAAAAAAATCTAAGTTAAAGAGGCGGGTGTTTGGTATAAAGGTTAAAACAGCACGTGGGACACCCATATCAGATTCAAGTCCTGGAATCCAAGTCCTAATTCTGATCCCAAGTCAGCTTCTTGCTAATGTGCACCTCTAGGAGGCAGCCAGTGATGCTTCTTCAAGTGGTTGGGTTTCCGTCGCTCACATGGAAGACCCAGATTCTGGGCACCTGGCTTCCACCTGGCCCAGACCTAGCTGTTGCAGGCATTTGGGGAGTGATCTAGTGGATGAGATCTCTCTGCCCGTTTCTCTTTCTCTCTCTCTCCCTTTCAATTATATAAGATGAATACATTTTTTTAAAAAAATGATATACAAATTGTCTTGTCCTTTACAGAGATTTTACTTTCCTTCCAAACATGATTTGTGAAATTAAGTTAAAAATCAATTATATCTTGGCTGAGTGTCTATAGAAAGATGATTTTCTAATCAAGGAGCATATTTCTGAAAATTTGATGGGAAAAAAGGCAACACTGAGGAAAGATGAAAATTAGGAGGAAATGAAAAATGGATTCTTACCAGAGCTTCAGAAATATGTACGAGGATAGAGTTATCAGGCTTGAAATTGCTCCTTGGTTCTATATTTACTCTTTTAGTCTCTAATGCCCACCCTCGCCTGTGTTTTTAATCATTGTAGTAACTCTAAACAGAAATATAAATTATTTGAGTAGTCTGGGACCTGGTCCATGACTATACTTTACAAATGAGGGCCTAGCTCTCATTTTCTAATACACTCAAGTATTAAAATGAATTACTCACTGGATAAATGAAACAGGCTTCCTTCTATCTCAATTTTATTTCAAAAAGTGACAACAGGGTAGAGATAAAGTTAACTGAAAATAGGTGTAAAAAAAAGAAAAATGGAATGGAAATAGGAAAGGGAGGAAAAAGGGTGGAATGCAGGTGGGAGGGAGGGTATAACTGGAAGAATCACTATCTTCCTCAATTGGTACACGTGAAATGCAGAAAGCTTGTATTCTTTAAATAAAATTTAAAAAAAGAAATGCTTGTGAAATGAATAAAGTGGTAATTACTCTAAAATTAGAATCTGTAGTTTGACTAAAACAGTTTATTAAATTATATACAAATACAATATGATTGTATAAGACTTCATGTGGTATATCTTGATTTGGCTTATTATTATTCTGTTGTTATTGCACATCAGGCTATTTAAAACATTTTTATAGAATTACATTTTGTATTTTTTATTATATTTTAATTATTGAAAATAGGATATATATTTTTTTCCTTTATTTTCCATTTAAGTTTTGACAGATTTAAAAAGTGACTTTTTTTTTTTTTTACAGGCAGAGTGGACAGTGAGAGAGAGAGAGACAGAGAGAAAGGTTTTCCTTTTTTTCTGTTGGTTCACCCTCCAATGGCCGCCGCGCTGCAGCCAGCGCACCGCGCTGATCCGAAGCCAGGAGCCAGGTGCTTCTCCTGGTCTCCCATGCGGGTGCAGGGCCCAACGACTTGGGCCATCCTCCACTGCACTCCTGGGCCATAGCAGAGAGCTGGCCTGGGAGAGGGGCAACTGGGACAGAATCCGGTGCCCCGACCGGGACTAGAACCTGGTGTGCTGGCGCCGCTAGGCCTATTGAGCCGCGGCGCCGGCCCCACCATTTTTAATTAATCCATTATGACTGAGCAGCACAGGCAGTTGGAATAATTCAAAGCAAGATGTTTAATTAGCTAACAGACTTGCTTAGCAACCTGTTGTTACTACAATTTCCTTCCAAAATCTGGGTTATAAACTCCAGGCTGTTATAGCCTAACACAAACACTAATAGACACAGACACTTGAACTTTAAAATGGTTGAGAACAGTTATTATTATAGGGAAGTGAAAAACTATCTCTCTGAAAAGCCCACTGTTTAAAAAGAAAGAAAAAAAAACCTCTCAACAATTCAATCAGTTGACAAGAAGAATCCCGAGAGTTAAAAATATTTCAAAATGAAAAGACAATATCTAAATTGATCTTCTTAGGCATTTCAAATGTGTTCATTAAAAATCCTAACATAAATTAAATTCCCTTCTACAGATGCTTATTGTTTGGAGATCGACTCACTGAATGAGTCTTCTAACAAATAACCTAGTTGTAATCTGTAACATGCTACAAAGTTAGTGACATGGACACCATTTTAATAGTGAGTTAAAATGAGTTTAGGAAGACTCACCACTGAAAGGGATTTATTGTTATTTATGTTCGGACTTGTCCTGCATGGCCTGCAGTGCCAGGATGGTGGGGCGATGGCGTTCTTCAACCAGAAGCATTGGAAACAAGTTTTGGTGAATATGCCCGTCTATTATCAAACACACCTTTTAAAGGGCAGGCAGAGGGGGCATAGCTAATTCAGTGCAACACTAATTCTATAGGATAAAGCCGATATTGGCACCACTATGCTTCTCCAATCAGCTTGAAGGTCACGTAGCTTAGTAGCCTTCCAGGTAATCCTTATGGGCCTGGGCCACACCCGGGAGCCATTTACCTGGTTGGTAATTACAAAGCACTTCAACGGGGTGGGGGGTGAGGGTGTGCCTGGTGCTCCTGCCATCTGCCAGCACTCAGGCCACCCCTGGAGGCATGGTGTGCCACACCCTCCTAACCTCCTGCATAGGCTAGGCAAGCAGTCCCCCAGCCAGGCAAACTTCACATATCAATTGGCCAATATAGTAGCCGGTCCGTGCTGGGCTACTTATCTTTCCTGAACCTCAATGCCTCATTTTCTAAAAATATAAATAATACCACTTTGTCACAGGATAGTATAATGTATATCATGTACCTGGCTCAAGGACTGGTAAACATCGACATGTGTCCCCTTTTATTGTACACACAAATGTGAATCACAGGGGTACTTGCCTGCGTGGTGGGCATGTAGATGGATTTTTACTTTCATCTCACTCACTCCCTGCTAATGTAGTTCATGTGCCAAGTACTAATGGTTTTTTTAAACCAAAAACGAGTATGGCAGCAATCCTCCTCAGAGTGTTTGACGCAGACCCCTCACTCCAAGCTTCCCAGGGAAAGCTGGCCATGCACCCCAAGAAACACCATAAATACTTCTCAAAAACTACAGCAACTCACAACTCTTCACTGCCCTCACTCTTGGGAAATGTTCTTAGTGGAATTACCTCAGTCACTGATCAGCTTCTTTTCAAATATATAATCTGCTTGCTACATAGGACTGGTGGGGTTTAAACTTTAGAGTTTTTAATTTCATTAAAATGTCTCAAGGTTGTCAGAGTCTAATTTAGGTATTTTGAAGTGAACCTTGAAGATACACTGTTTTCAGAAAAAAAAAGCTATATATCTCATTGAAACACAATAGTATGAACAGAGAGGGGGGAAGTCTTCAAGACATGAAAAACAAGAATGAGCAGACAGGCTAATCTAGGTTAGAATGGTAAGCACAGGACACATAAAGTACTCAGAGGAAAGTCATCTCAGTTATGTGGATGCATTCCAGTTCTACCAATATGTAAGGAACTGGTGGGAGCAGGTATTTGGCACAGCAGTTAGGAGGCTGCTTGGGATGCCCGTATCCCATATCGGGGTGTCTGGTTCAAGTCCAGTTCCTCTACTTCCAATCCAGTTTCTGCTAATGCACATCCTGGGAGGCAGAAGACTATACAGCCTAAGCAATGGGTCCCTGCCACCCTTGTAGGAAACCTGGACTGAGTTCTGTGCCCCTGGCTTCTGCCTGTTCCAGCCCTGGAGGTATCTAGGGGCAGGTAACCCAGTTGCAGGTATCTGGGAATGAACCAACAGATGGGAGATCTTGCTTCTCCTGCCCCCCGCAGACTGTCTCCCTTCATTTACTAAATAATTTTTTAAAAGGGGGGTAGGCATTGTCATACAGCAGGTTAAGCTGCCGCTTGGGATTCCTGTACCCAACTGGAATGCTAGTTTGAGTCCTAGCTCATCTGCTTCTGATGCAGTTCCCTGCTAATGCTTCCTAGGAGGCAGAAATGCTTGGGCTTCTGCCTCTCGTGTGGGAGACCCAGATGGAGTCCTGGGCTCCTGGCTTTTGCCTGGCTTAGCCTGATTGCTGGCAGTACTGGGGAAGTGAACCAATGAATTGCGGATCTCTTCCTCTCTCTCTCCCCTCCAATCTCTCTGTTGCTCTGCTTTTCAAGTAGATGAAAATAAATATTTTAAAAGAAACTGGTTTATTCTTGCTATTATTATGTATTTGTTTAATAATGTAATAGAATTATACTCCTCATAATAATATATGATGATTTCAAAGTATTGCTTATTCTTGATCTCAGCAATTTTTACTAGTAATTAAAGGGAACTATTACTAGACATTAAGCAGGCAAAAGTAAAATACCAGAGATACAGAGGTGTAACATTGGAGAAAAAGGTCTAGAGATTAAAAAAAATTATGAATTACAAGTATAGGTCTTTACCAAGAAGGCCTAGTTACACAAGATAATTCTTCAACATGCTCAAGGGCTGTAGATCTCAATTCTGTATCAAATTACTGTGACTTGAAAGGCAATGTTGCTTCTAAGCATAAAATGGATTGAGACACAGTTATAATTTTGTTCATGCATTATATATAGTAATAATTTATCTTTAATTCTAGAATTTCTGATTACTGCAAAAAATAGTAATTTTTTAACATCAGGATATAATCCATGTGGTGCTTAATAAATGTCTTTTGTTCTGAACAGCAAATATGCAAAGGTATCATACTGGTACAATTCATTCCTGAAGATCAATGAAGATGGTTCCCATTTCAGAGAACAAAGACACCTAAGTTCTTCCTCCAAATGAAATAGAATTGAGGGGTCCAGCACTGTGGTGTAGTGGGTAAAGCCGCCACCTACAGTGCCAGCATCCCATATGGGCACTGGTTCGAGTCCCAGCTACTCCACTTCCAATCCAGCTCTCTGCTATGGCCTGGGAAAGCAGTAGAAAATGGCCCAAGTCTGTGGGCCCCTGCACCTACTTGGGAGACCTGGCGGAAACTCCTGGCTCCTGGTTTCAGACAGCGCAGCTCTGGCCATTGTGGCCGACTGGGGAGTGAACCAGCAGATGGAAGAACGCTCTCTTTATATATAACTCTGACTTTCAAATAGAAAAATAAATCTTTAAAAATAAAATAGAATTGAGGCTGGCGCCACGGCTCACTAGGCTAATCCTCTGCCTGCAGCACCTGCACACCAGGTTCTAGTCCCAGTCGGGGCGCCGGATTCTGTCCCGGTTGCCCCCCTTCCAGGTCAGCTCTCTGCTGTGGTCCGGGAGTGCAGTGGAGGATGGCCCAAGTCGTTGGGCCCTGCACCCCATGGGAGACCAGGAGAAGCACCTGGCTCCTGCCTTCGATCAGTGCGGTGCGCCGGCGACAGCGCGCCGGCCGCGGCGGCCATTGGAGGGTGAACCAACAGCAAAGGAAGACCTTTCTCTCTGTCTCTCTCTCTCACTGTCCACTCTGCCTGTCAAAAAAAAAAAAAAAAAAAAAAAGTAGAATTGAGAAGACTGACCGCTCATAGGAAAAGTTCAGAGGATAATCAAGAGCACAGTTTATAACCTCAAGAGAAATTAAGGCCAAAAGAACAACACTGCCCTATTCCTCAGAAACACCCTACAACCCCTTTAGTATATAAAAGTCTTGATTATTCAGAACATACTCACTGGAATAATAACCTTGAAGCCTTTCTATTAAACAGCTGCTATTATAAGTTGTAATTCAAAAATATTTGAAATAATAACCATTTCACCTACTATCATGAACTAAATGCTTTCTTTGGCTGCTATTATACTAAGAAGTGCTTTAAATGAATGATCTAATTTAATTCTCATGATAAGCTAATGTGGGAGATACAATTCTCACTGTACTGACAAGTAACTTTGGGGTAAGTAATTCACCAGAAGTCTCAGAACCAGAAATTACATCAGTTGCCCCCACCTCACTCTTACCCAAGGCAGTAGATCTTTATGTGGATGACCAGTCTTTCTGGGTGGTCAGTGTTGCCTATTGTCCCAGGGTACTTCATCCAATTTTCTTTTTCATTTTCCAGTTTGGATGTTACATTTGGTCATCCAATCTCTATGGACAGAATCCATACAGATAACTATCTTGCTTGCTGTTCTGAATCCTCAGAGACTATTTTTTATTTTCACAAAATCTCCCAAGGCAGAAAAAGTAGAAGTACAATGTACTTCATTTTAGAATGAAGAGAATGAGAGCTTAATGACAGATTATTTGCATATATTGAACCACAAAATTTTAGATTACATTATAAAATCCATTCCCTAAAAAAACAAAACACTACACCAAATATCAAACATGTCTTTATATAAGAACAAGGTTAAAATATCCAGCAACACTCATGAATACAGATGGGGACCAAAGGAACCAGATGAAAATATAATGTCAGTTCTTGCAGTCACATTAACACACCTCTTCTCAGCTCTTATTTTAATTGAATTTTTAGTTCCATCACTCCTCTATGAATAGAAACATAAAATGCTTGGATCAGTTACACAGTCTTGTCAAAATAACCTAACCTGCAATTATAACATCCGGAGGTGCTTTTACAAAAATGCTGCCATGAAAACTTTTTTATTGAATTTCTTATAGCTCTTGTGCCACTTAAAACTTAATTATCCTTCTGCAGCTTTACAGAGCGTACAATATAGATCCTGAGTGTTCTGCTGGTACATGAATTATTTACTTCAAATAAGGTAAAATCATCAATGTGTTACATACATGCACTTATTTTATTCCATCAGAAAACTCTGTACAAAAAAGTTCTTAACCAGATAGTAAATTACCACTCTTCTCTGATTAAAGAATGCCTCATAACACCTGGGAAATATAAGGTTTACATCCTCAACTCTATGATCTTGATGTGATCCAAATTACATTTTTAAAATAGAGAAATGGTCATACTGTTTAATTATAAAACAGACTATTCACTCAACAATACTTTCTATATGCTTAATACATTTTCAGTCATCATAGAACAAGATTTAATGAGATACATGAAAAGATTAAAAATAGTATTTGCCTTCAAATAAGGTATATTCTACAAAATAAGGATAACATCTGCATATTCAATTATACTAACTATACTATATATACTAAATATATTTATACTATATACTTAAATTTACTTACATACTATATACTTAAAATATGATTATATGCGGCCGGCGCCGCGGCTCAATAGGCTAATCCTCCGCCTGTAGCGCCGGCACACTGGGTTCTAGTCCCAGATTCTGTCCTGGTTGACCCTCTTCCAGGCCAGCTCTCTGCTATGGCCCAGGAGTGCAGTGGAGGATGGCCCAAGTGCTTGGGCCCTGCACCCGCATGGGAGACCAGGAGAAGCACCTGGCTCCTGGCTTCGGATCAGCGCGATGCGCCAGCCGCGGCGGCCATTGGAGAGTGAACCAACGGCAAAGGAAGACCTTTCTCTCTGTCTCTCTCTCTCTCACTGTCCACTCTGCCTGTCAAAAAAAATATGATTATATGCTCTAAGACATTCTGTATTTTCTTCTATTAAGAGATGTACAAATTTTTCTCATGTTAAAATTCTTAAAATTAGAGTTGTACTTTAAAACAATATATACATTAATATATATATTACTGATATGTATATATTACTGATACTATATATATATAGTACTGATATACTTCTTACATATGCGAGAAACAGAACTAAAGAAACACTGTAGTTCAAGTGCCTACTTGTGGAGGTTATGAACATACAGATACATGTACTATTATATTTAATTCTTACAATAATCTAGCATTGCAAAAATTAAATGGATGGATTGAGTTTCCTGCTCTGGCTTCAGCCTCAGCCAAGCCATGGTCATTACAGGCAGCTGAAGAGTGAACCAGCAGATGGGAACTTTCTCTCTCTCTCTCTCTCTCTCTCTCTCTCTGCTTCTCAAATAAATTTTTAAAACTTTCTTTTAAAGATTTATTTACTTATTTGAAAGGCAGAGTTACAGAGAGGCAGAGGCAGAGAGAGAGACAGAAAGGTCTTCCATCCACTGGTTCACTCCCCAAATGGCCGCAACAGACAGAAGTGAGCTGATCCAAAGCCAAGAGCCAGGAGTTTCTTCCAGGTCTCCCGCATGGATACAGGGTCCAAGGACTTGGACCATCTTCTACTGCTTTCTCAGGCCACAGCAGAGAGTTTGATAGGAAGCAGACCAGCCGGGACTCAAACCGGTGCCCATATGGGATGCTGGCACTGCAGGTGGCGGCTTTACCGGCTACGCCACAGCACCAGTCCCAAAAAACATGTTTTAGAAAAAAAAAAAGTAAAAGGGGTTCTATTTTCCAAGAAAAAACAGAGGCTCAGAAAGCTGAAATGCCTGAACTAAAAAGTTGGTATCTGGTAAACCAAGACTTGAACCAGTTCTTTTATGTGCATCTGCACCACCTGTTCTACCAAAGAAGATACCGATATTGGTGAGAACACCAGGGGAGGGTAAACAAAGGAGCACAGGAGAAAGGGGAGAAAGGAGAAGGAAATGAATGGTTCAATACACACAGATATGGAGACTTCTAAGTTACACATTTGTAAAACGAGAAATCTGTGCCAGCTGGAAATGCAGTGTAGTGAACTGGTTAAGAGAGGGGGTTCTGGGGACTGGCCCTGTGGCGCAGTGGGTATAGCCACTGCCTGCAGTGCCAGCATCCCACATAGGTGCCAGTTCTAGTCTCAGCTGCTCCACTTCTGATCCAGCTCTCTGCTATAGCCTGAGAAAGCAGTAGAGGATGGCCCAAGTGTATGGGCCCCTGCTCCTTCATGGGAGACCCAGAAGAAGCTCCTGGCTCCTGGCTTCAGATGGGTGCAGCTCTGGCCATTGCAGGCATTTGGGGAGTGAACCAGTGGGTGGAAGATTTCTCTCTCCCTCTCTGCCTCTGCCTCTCCATCACTCTGCCTTTCAAATAAAGTAAATAAATCTTTTAAAAAATAATAAAAAATAAAAAAACTAAAGAGGGGGTTCAGGAACTCTATAACCCAGGTTCACAACCTGGTTCTGGTACTGTTTGTGGTACTGTTCATGGAGTTACTTTATTTCCTTAAACCTCAAATTCTTATTTAGTCCAAGGTATATAATAATGAAAGCTACCAAAAGTCTTCAAGTTAAAGATGGTAGATTGAACATGTCTACTCAAATGTTTACACTGACTGCAACAAACATCATGACTTCAGAATGTCAAATTTCTTTTTTTTAAAAGATTTTATTGTATTTATTTGAGAGGTAGAGTTACAGATAGTGGGAGGGAGAGACAGAAAGGTCTTCCGTCTGCTGGTCCACTCCACAGATGGCCCCAATGGCCAGAGCTGAGCTGATCTGAAGCCAGGAGCCAAAAGCCTCTCTCGGGTCTCCCACGAGGGTGCAGAGGCCCAAGCACCCGGGCCGTCTTCCACTGCTTTCCCAGGCCATAGCAGAGAGCTGGATCGGAAGAGGAGCAGCCGGGACCAGAACCAGTGCCCATATAGGATGCTGGCACTGCAGATGAAGGATTAACCTACTGTGCCACAGCTCCGGCCCCAGGATGTAAAATTTCAAAAGAAATATTTCATCATCATCATTTGATGAAATTATCCCACTGAAATCATTGTAAAGGAAGAAATTATTTCACTGAAATCATTGTAAAGGAATTAAAAAGCAACAGTAGTAAACCAAACACATCAAAGAAAACAAAAGGAGAAACAAAAATCATAAAACTTGAAGCTGGGGAAGAGATGGATGCACAATGACTGATTTAGTAAAACCAGCAAAGGTGAATTCCAATCTCATAATAGGGGAGAAAAAAAAATCCAACTGCATCAACAAATGTACATCCAGAAGACTACAGAACTGACGGCACCAGCATGAGGTTAATGCTATGAGCTGAATGTTTGTGCTCCCCTAAAATTCACAACAAAACCCTAATAACCAAATTGATAGTTTTGGAGATAAAGCCTTCGGGAGCTAACTAATTCAAGAAGGTGGAGCGCTCATGTTGGAATTAGTCACCTTATGAGAAGCAACAGGAGAGAGCTGCTTCCTCCAATTGCTGTCCTGCACATGAGGACACAATGAGGAGACGGTCATCTACAAACCAGGTAGCAGACATCACTAGACCCCAGGCCTCCCAGCTCCTTGATCTTGGACTTTCCAGCCTCTAGAAGTTTAAAAAATGAGTATGTCTTGTTTGAGCCACCCAGTCTATAATAGTTTGTTACAGCAGCTCAAACTGGCTAAGATAGTTGACAATAGAAAAATGAGGGGAAGATCTGCCTAAAAAGTAATTCAAACTCCTGGATCCCATCCCATACTCTACATGGCATGGCTATTGGCCCTGTCTCATCTGAGGCAGATTGGGTATTCTCTGGAAGGAATAAACCTATGTTTAGATGGGGAAACACGCACACTGGAGGGTGAAAGTGGCATTTAGAAAGCAAGAAGAGTGAAAGTTTTACAGACCAAATATAGAACACTAAGCTTTCATGAGGCACTCAACTCTGAATGCCAATGGCTTATATTACCAAAGGGAATCAGAAGGCTATTATGTGGAGAATATAACTAAACCTACAGGAAAACCTAAAGGTCTGACATCACAGGTTCCTCAAATAAGCAGCTGATTCAGATCACCTTACAAGGTACCCAACGGGCAACAAATTTACCATGTGTTTAGAGCTTCTGCCCAATATTTTCTTCTCTTTAATGCGCATGGATATCAAAGAATTACCAAAAGCTTGCAAAGAACAAAGGGGAACCACCAAAGAAAAAGAAATAGAAAAAATTAGAAAAGCAAACTAATTTTTTTTTCAATGTAGAATTTCATATCCAAACACACAAAAATGTTTTCTAAGTGTAAAAGCAGAAAAAAGGTGCAAAGTATATGCCATTGTTTCCCAGGAAGTTACTAGCAGATGTTTTCCACCTAAACAAGGGAGTACACTGAGGAAAAGGAAAGCATATAATTCAAGAAACAGAGTCAGCACAAGAAAGATGAGAAGGGTATCCGCGGGGCCAGTGCTGTGGCATAGCATGTAAAGCTGCTGCCAGCAGTGCTGGCATCCCATACAGGCACTGGTTCGAGACCAGGATGCTCCACTTCCGATCCAGCTCTCTGCTATGGCATGGGAAAGCAGTAGAAGATGGCCCAAGCCCCTGGGCCCCTGCACCCATGTGGGAGACCTGGAAGAAGCTCCTGGCTCCTAACTTCAGATCGGTGCAGCTCCAGCTGCTGCAGCCATCTGGGGAGTGAGCCAGTGGATGGAAAACTCTCTCTCTCTGCCTCTCCTTCTTTCTCTGTGTAACTCTGACTTTCAAGTAAATAAATAAATCTTAAAAAAAAAAAAGAAGGGTATACCCAGGTAACAGTGAAAGGAGATCCTCAATGGTCACTATGAAGAACACCCCGACTTCTTTCAGAAGGCAACACTAATAGAAAACCTAATGCGGCTTCTATAGTTTACAGCTAAAGGACAGTTTAGAAATTGAAATAGTGATAACATAGAAGCTTAAGCAAGTGAAAAAACAAGATGATTACTAACTCTAGGAAAAAACAAAGTTGTACAGAAAGGGAAAATAATCATGGCTTGATTATGAGTAGCACTTAGACTCTCACAGCCGTATAAAATGGAATAATGACCTGCTATGTTTAATATGTGTTCCCCAAAGTTCATGGCTTAGAAATTCAATCCCCAAGGCAACACTGTTGAGAGATGAGACCATTAAGAGGTGCTTGGGTCATGAGGGTTCTGTCCTAAATTATCAATGCTGTTGTGGTGGAAGTGCGTTCCCTGTAAAAGGGTGAGGTGCGCGCTTCCCCCTTCACCATCCGACACCTTCCACCATGTTATGATGCAACAAGAAGGACCCCCAAGCCTCCCTGGAGGCTCAAAAAAAGATCCAGGGCCGTCCTATGGCTTACCTGATTTTGAGTAATAGTCACTGTTCTCTTACAACAGCTAAATACAACCCAAGTTCGCGACACATCATTAACAACATGCAGAATCACTGATCTCCCAGATAGTCCAGGCTGTTTCCTTTACCTGAGCCCTACCTGGTCCTGGCTTCTTTTTTGTCCTCGTCAGGTTGCTCAAGTCTCCCTTATCCTGAAACAGAGCCCATGTGAGTCTGACCCATGTATGTTTTTCCATTATTAACATAACATTTTAAATAAGAAAACTGACCTCTTTATATTCAGGTTGACTCAGTTCTAATGTAACTTAAAAAACATTCACAATTACATATTTTGTAGAAAGCATAGTTTTGTTCAAACTGAGAAATTTGCATTACAAAGCTTTTAAAGGTTTATTTATTTATTTGAAAGGCAGAGTTTCAGAGAGGCAGAAGCAGAGAGAGAGAGAGAGAGAGAGAGAGAGAGAGAGCTTCCATCCACTGTTTCACTACCCAGATGGCCGTAATTGCTAGAGCTGCACCAATCCAAAGCCAGGAGCTTCCTCTGGGTCTCCCACGTAGATGCAGGGGCCCAAGGACTTGAGCCATTTTCCACTGCTTTCCCAGGCCATAGCAGAGATCTGGACTGGAAGTGGAGCAGCCAACACTAGAACCAGCCTCCATACGGGATGCTGGCACTGCAGACCAGGGCTTTAACCCACCATGCCGCAGCGCCAGCCCCAATTTACAAAGCTTTTTAAAACCATCAAGGACAGCTCTATTCACATGTCTACAAAACACAAACTGCATTTTCCCGCTATCATCTCATGAATTCTAGGATTTTATGTGAGTTTGTTGTGCTGTGGAATCCCAAGTACAGTGAGAGTTTTATAGGAAATACCACGGGCTCTCTTTTTATCAGTCTTTATCAGTCTCCTTGAGGACCAACCGGCTGGATTTCACACCACTTCCTCCCTTCTGGTGAGCACTTTAGGACTCAGTTTGGGGCAGGGGAGGGCACTGAGTTTGGGAGGTGCTGCAGACCTAGGAAAGCATAAGGCTAAGGAACCACAAAGGCCACTCAGCACCTGTGTAGGCTGTCAGCACAGGGGCTAAACTGGATGGTTTTCTACTCCAGTCTACCTGCCTCTGGAGAGTCTAAGATTTAAGCATTACCCCTTTATCTAGGTTGATACAGAACAGCCCATAGCTCAGGGCTAGCCCACTGCCTATTTTGGTAAATTCGGATTGGAACACAGACACATTTAGTTGTTTAGGTCTTTTTTTTTTTTTTTTTTTTTTTTTTTGGACAGGTAGAGTTATAGACAGTGAGAAAGAGAGACAGAGAGAAAGGTCTTCCTTGCGTTGGTTCTCTCCCCAAATGGCCGCTACGGCCGGCGCTGCGCCGATCCGAAGCCAGGAGCCAGGTGCTTCTCCTGGTCTCCCAGGTGCAGGGCCCAAGCACTTGGGCCATCCTCCACTGCCCTCCCAGGCCACTGCAGAGAGCTGGACTGGAAGAGGAGCAGCCAGGACTAGAACCCAGTGCCCATATAGGATGCTGGCGCCAAGGCGGAGGATTAACCAAGTGAGCCATGGCGCCAGCCCCTAGGTCTTGTCTATGGTAGTTGTCACAGTACAACAGCAGAAGATTTTTTCTGACTCTCCATCTTAGAGATGTTACTAATATCAGTGTCTACAGTGAGGGGGTCAAACTAACCTGTTCAACTAGTTTTATTCAATCTTGCTTCCTGGTGTAGACATGATACTTCTCTCAGACAAAATATTTGGTTTCCTGTGAAAACAGACCTTACATGGCTGAATAACAAAGAACTTACTATAAATCACCATTCACTAACCTCTACTCATTCACTCACTCACTCATTCAACCTTTAAATAGCATTTACCATACCCTAAGAAAGCGTGTAAAGGAGTAAGATTAAGAATGACTTCTTAGCCGGCTCCATGGCTCACTAAGCTAATCCTCCGCCTGCAGCGCTGGCACCTCGGGTTCTAGTCCCGGTTGGGGTGCCAGGTTCTAGTCCCGGTTGCTCCTCTTCCAGTCCAGCTCTCTGCTGTGGCCCGGGAGTGCAGTGGAGGATGGCCCAAGTCCTTGGGCCCTGCACCCACATGGGAGACCAGGAGGAAACACCTGGCTCCTGGCTTCGGATCGGCGCACCACGCCGGCCACAACACGCTGGCTGTAGCGGCCACTTGGGGAGGGAACCAACGGAAAAAGGAAGACCTTTCTCTCTGTCTCTCTCTCTCTCACTGTCTAACTCTGCCTGTCAAAAATAAAAATAAAGAATGACTTTTTAAAGCATTAAAAAGTGTCTTTTTTTAAAAAAAAATGAAAACTGATAAAAAAAAAAAACCTATCATTTAGGGGGCTGGCACTTGTGGCAAGGTGGGTAAAGCCACTACCTGCAGTGTCAGCATCCCATATGGGCGCTGGTTCGAGATCTGGCTGCTCCACTTCTGATCCAGCTCTCTGCTATGGCCTGAGAAAGCAGTAGAAGATGACTCAAGTCCTTGGGCCCCTGTGAGACCCAGAAGAAGCTCCTGGCTTCAGATTGGCCCACCTCTGGCCATTGTGGCCAATGGGAAGTGAACCAGTGGAGAGAAGACCTCTCTCCCTCTCTCTCTCTCTGCCTCTCCTTCTCTCTGTGTAACTCTGACTTTCAAATAAATAAATAAATCTTTTCTTTAAAAAAAAAGCTATCATTTAAATAATAGCTTTCTTTTGAAAAAGAGATGTAAGGTAGAAAAAAGGACACAGGCATGAGGTTAAATTCCTTTAGCTGCGTTGAGCTACATGTTAACTGACATCTTAACTACGAATTACAGGGTCAGCAACCATGTCCAAGTTATCTCTGTGCATAATAAGCTGTGTTTCTAGGTGGCATATTAATAAATAGATTGTTTATAACTTGTTCTTGTTTATGGAGTTAATGGGCCTTTTTACCAGAAATGCAAATTCCAGACACTTCACAAAATAACTTCCTCTATCATCGAAAAAGCGCTTCAAGTCTCTTATGAAAAATGCATATAATCCTCAGGACCCTTAAGATATCTAGAACAAAAAAAAAACAAATAACCTTTTCAATTAAAAATTAATATCGCTTTAAAATTTTGACTTTGAGAAAACTCTTGTGATTAAGAGGTCTAAATTTTATCTTATTTTTTAGGATTTATTTATTTATTTTGAAAGCCAGAGTTACAGATAAAGTGGGAGGGAGGGACAGAGGGAGGGAGGGAGAGGGGGAGGGAGAGGGCGAGGGAGAGGGAAAGGGAGAGTCAGAGGGAGAGGGAGAGGGAGAGGGAGAGGGAGAGGGAGAGGGAGAGGGAGAGGGAGAGGGAGAGGGAGAGGGAGAGGGAGAGGGAGAGGGAGAGAGAGGCTTTGCATCTATTGATTCACTTCTCAGATGGACACAACAGCCAGTGCAGGGCCAGGCCCAAGCCAGAAGCCAGGAGCTTCTTCCAGGTCTCCCATGTGGGTGCAGAGGCCCAAGCATTTGGGCCATCTTTTGGAGCTTTTCCCAGGCCATTAGCAAGGAGCTGGATCAGAAGTGGAGTTGACAGGACACAAACTGGCACCCACATGGGATGCTGGCATCACAGGTGGCAGCTTTACCCATGACCCCATAACGCTGGCCCCAAGAGTCCTCAATTTTAAAACAATATTACATTGTCCTGCTTTTTACAGAACAACTGAGCAACAAGATGGGGCCCTCTGAGGGGCTGGCGATGTGGTGCAGTGAGTTAAAGTCATGGCCTGCAGTGCACTTGAAATACTGAAGTCACAACTTTACAGTTATCAAAGGGAACACAGAATATTGATTTGAGCAACAAATTTTAAAGTCAGTATATTTAGTTCACATCAGTGGAAACCATTTACATACCGAGTTTCATTTCCTTAGGTCTAAGGTAAATATCTTGAGATAGCTTTGAGAAATATTCAAATTTAGGGGAGAGAAAGAAAGGAAAGTTGCACTTTTTAATCACAATACCAATTACATTATGAATATTTATCAGTTGTGCAAAGCCATTCATTTCACCCTCACCAGGGATATATTAAGAAATTAAACAAAAGATGTCATCAACAGTTCATACAACCCTGCTATGATTGAAGTAAGTAGAAAATATTAACTTTTTAAAAAAAATAAAAATGAAATTACCAAATGCCAGCTTAGTCAATATTATGCAAGAAAGATGGTGGCAACAATAAAACCCCAGACTCAAAGACTCTGAATCTGGTTGAATAAGTAAAGATGACAAGTGCGGATAGACATGAGGGACAGCAAAGAGAATGGCAGGAAAAGAGCACTAGCCAGAGTGATGGAGATCCAACTGAAGTGAAGTAAAACACATGAGAATTTAGAATCACTCATCCATTCAAAAATATTCATTAATTCCTACTATGTGCCACTCCCTCCAGGAGACACAATTTAAACAGAGCAAAGAGTGTTCCTATTCTCACAGAAAATACATTCTATGGAAAACATTAACTTTTTTTAAAATAAAAATGAAATTACCAAATACTAATTTAGTCAATATTAGGCAAAAAAGACAAATGGCAACATGAAACAGAATACCAGTGAACAGACAAAACAGGAAAACACTGTATAGCAGTGGGTGCCACAAGGACCCAATGATATGATGGAGTCAATGGGCATTTAGCTTGAGTGGTTCCAGAAAGGCTCTGAAGAAATGGAGCCAATCTAATTTAAAAAATGTCAAACATTAAAGAATATTCCAAAGTCAGAGACAAGAAAGTTTTCCACATTATGTTTAGTGATTTGAGAAATGTTTTGAATTGCTACATGACTTTCTGGCATGAGTCAGAAGAGGAGGAGGAGAGTAGAGTCTGTTTTCCTGGCTCAGTCAATAGGCTTGGGTGAGCTCGACACGTGGGAGGAAGAATCTGAGAGAGAATAGCGTGGGGGAGGTGGAGGGGAGAAAAGGCTGTCAAATCCATCATGCTTGATATTTCACAAGGACTGAAGTAGAACCTTTCCTTCATCAATCCTAGTTTTCCCAATACACAGAATCTATCATGGAATATTGGTTTTTAAAAAGTGATTTAACCAAAATAACATTGTACTTTATGATATCCTAGACATAAAACTGCTAAAGACCACTAGTGAAAACAAAACAATCATGCTTATTTTATGAAGAAAAACACTCAAAGTATAACCTATGGTTTCCATAATTGTGTATAAATGGGAAAAAAATAGACTGGGCTCATAAGAACACACCTACTAGGGTACTTCAGATTTCTAGAAAATGAAATTTAGAAGCTTATTTTTTGAAAACAAAAAACTGAAATCCATGCATGCAGGGGACCTTTAAAAAGTTCAAGGAAAATGGATATTATAAAAAATAAACCTGATTTTTTATTTTTTGTACCAGAAAAAAAAAACCTCTTTTAAAATTATGTGTTCATTTATTTGTGCGGCAGAAAGACATAGCTCTCCATCTACTCCATCTCCATTTGGGTTCACTCCCCCAAATGCCTTCAATGGCCAGAGTGAGCCAGGCCAATGGTGGGAACTACAAACTCAATCCAGATCAACCATGTGGATGACAGGAATACAACTACTTGAACCGTAACCACTGCCTCCCAGGGTCTGCATTAGCAGAAGCCGGGGTCAGGAGCTGGAGTTGAGTGTTGAACCCAGGCACTCCAAAATGGGATGTAGAAGTCTTAAATTTTTTTTTTTTTTTTTTTTTTTTTTTTTTTTTTTTTGACAGAGTGGACAGTGAGAGAGAGAGACAGAGAGAAAGGTCTTCCTTTGCCGTTGGTTCACTCTATAATGGCCGCCATGGCCGGCGCACCACGCTGATCCGATGGCAGGAGCCAGGTACTTATCCTGGTCTCCCATGGGGTGCAGGGCCCAAGCACCTGGGCCATCCTCCACTGCACTCCCTGGCCACAGCAGAGAGCTGGCCTGGAAGAGGGGCAACCGGGACAGAATCCGGTGGCCCGACCGGGACTAGAACCCGGTGTGCTGGCGCCGCAAGGCGGAGGATTAGCCTAGTGAGCCACAGCGCCGGCCTGGATGTAGAAGTCTTTACAGACATCTTATAAGTTAAAATAGCTGCTCCTAAACTTATCTTTTAATTTCATTTTTTTAAAGATTTATTTATTTGAAAGTTAGAGTTACACAGAGAGAGAGAGAGACAGGGAGAGGTCTTCCATCTAATGGTTCACTCCCCAATTGGCCACAACAGCCGGAGCTGCGCAGATCTGAAGCCAGGAGCTTCTTCCAGGTCTCCCACGTGGGTGCAGGGCCCAAGGACTTGGGCCATCCTCCACTGCTGACCCAGGCCATAGTAGAGAGCTGGATCCCAAGTGGAGCAGCCAGGACTAGAACTAGCACCCATATGGGATGCTGTGCTTCAGGCCAGGGTGTTAACCCGCTACACCACAATGCCAGCCCCTTAATTTCATTTTTCACAAACATTCTGAAGTACCCTTGTACATAGTAAAAAATTTCTGTAAGTCCTAGGAACTATCTGATGTCTTAAATGAAAGCTTTTTATTTATATACCTTTAAAAACACAAACAAAAACTTTTGGTCTTTGTGGAAAATTTCTAGGAACATTAACTATAGTGGTATATCAAGCAGAGGACATGATCCCATTATCAACTTAGAGGTACAAGGTAAAGTACTACAAAGGTCACCAAGCTCATAACTAGCAGAGGAGGATTAGAACCCAGGAAATCTGACTAGAATACACACCCCTCATCATGAACTATGCTGCCTCCAATATGAGTAACACAAAAAAGCTAGACCCCAGGAATTTTGCAGAGAGCAAAATCTCTTTAATGATGCTCAATAATTTCCAATGTTATGTACAACAGCCAATATTCTGAAAATGTTCAAACCACTGGCATTATGACTTTGGACAAGTACCCATCTCTTCCTCAGTTTTCTCATCCTATAAGTCAGTTTAGCAGTACGCACCTCACAGCATGTTAATAAGCGTTTGATGAGTCAGTCTAAGTACTAAGAAGAATGTTAACAGCATCAAATCCATGAAAGTGTTAGCTGTCATTAAGATAGAGTAGAAAACTTAAAATAACAAAAACACAACATTCAAGGGTACTTCAAAAAGTTCATGAAAGAATGGAATTAAAAGATAAGCTTATTCTGGTCAAAGAAAATTTGAAATCCATGCATAATTATTTTATATTGTGCATTTTCCATGAACTTAAGACCCCTCAATAGCTTGACCCTACCTGATCTCCCCATTTGTACTTCCAAATGATGATCAGCCTGTATACAGAGGTATGAAATCAACAAGGAATTTGAGATGAGAGGCAATGACTCTGCAAGGATGCTTGGTGGACACTTTTGATGAATTTCATTAAACAATGTCCTTTTCATAAGAATCCCTGAGATGGATTCTTTTCTGGTCCTAGTATAAAGAAATGAATTGTACTGATGCTGCTGGACATCTGGTTTTATTTATGTTTAAAAGGAAGTTTAGGCAAATTAAATTTAAGCGTTTATATGAACAAAGAGTGATACATGAATCAGGCAGCACTCAGAATCCAGAGGAAGTTCAGAGAACTTGACTCTGCAGTGTGAATAGCAGGCTTTTACAAGCTGGACATGGATGCAAAGGGAAGATAATTCTTGATTGGTTCCAGTTAGCTGTTTGCCCTATTTGGGTATGATCTGGTGTAACATCCTAGTTAGAAGTTAGTTGGTGATACCTGGGTAGTTAGGCTAAAGTTTCGCTTACCATTTACCCTGGGATTCAGTGTGCTTCTCAGTCTAATGGCCTCCCAATTAAACTTCCTCTAACATTTATAAATGCTTTAAATCGAGTAATTAGTCAAGTTTCTCATTTTATAATGAGACTGCTGAGAAAGTAGAGAATTAAATGTGCTGCCACTTTTAGTGAGTATATTGAAGCCAACAGTATGCATCTCCCCATGATTGTCATGGCTCATTTTATGGCACTCCTTGTTCATTTACCAGCCTCTTCTCATTGAAGTTAACCCTTCCTTTTTCTTTTTTTTTTTCTTATAAAACTAGGGTATGAAATAATCTGTCCCTCTAGTGCATAGAAAATGGAAAGAGTAGAAGACACGGTGTTGTTTCCTCATTAGGATCTACTTAAGGGTCTAGCTGAAAGCAGAGTTGGTAGGAAAGGCAAAAACAGGATGAAAACTGAAGATTACCCTGCTCTCTCCCACACTTTCTATCTGCCCAATATTAACAATATTAAAGAACTCTCTTGGGGCCAGTGCTGTGGCACAGCAGGTTAAAGCCCTGCCCTAAAACGCCGGTTCTAGTCCAGCACTCCTCTTCCAATCCAGCTCTCTGCTATGGCCTGGGATAGCAGTAGAAGATGGCCCAAGTGCTTGGGCCCCTGCACCCGCATGGCAGACCCGGAAGAAGCTCCTGGCTCCTGGCTTTGGATTGGCACAGCTCCAGCCGTTGATGCCATTTAGGGAGTGAACCAGCAGAAGGAAGACCTTTCTCCAGGCCCCCTCATCATCTATTCCTCTCAAAACAGGGATAATAACTCCAAGTTTATAAGTAATCAAGGGCATATTCTTCACATATGAATGAACAAGTATTTACTGAGTAGCCACCATATCTGGGTATATGTCTAGGCTCTTAGAACACACTAGTGAACCAAACAGACAAAATGTCTGCCCATTGGAACTTACCCAAGAAGACAGATAAACAATATATATGGTGAGTAAGTAAATAATTTGGTGTGCTAGGAAGTAAGAAGTGCTTTGAAAAAAATAAGGTAAATGGGATCAAGATGAAGGGTTTAGGTCCGGCGCCGCGGCTCACTAGGCTAATCCTCCGCCTAGCGGCGCCGGCACACCGGGTTCTAGTCCCGGTCGGGGCACCGGATTCTGTCCCGGTTGCCCCTCTTCCAGGCCAGCTCTCTGCTGTGGCCCGGGAGTGCAGTGGAGGATGGCCCAGGTGCTTGGGCCCTGCACCCCATGGGAGACCAGGAGAAGCACCTGGCTCCTGCCATCGGATCAGCGCGGTGCGCCAGCCGCAGCGCGCCGGCCACGGCGGCCATTGGAGGGTGAACCAACGGCAAAGGAAGACCTTTCTCTCTGTCTCTCTCTCTGTCCACTCTGCCTATCAAAAAAAATAAAATAAAAAAAAAAAGATGAAGGGTTTATGTAGAAAATAATGTTTACTGGGAACTGAAAAAATCTTCATTATTTGAAATACTGAGTGATAAGATTGGTTAGAACATAGATTACTTAAAAATTTAAAAATGTTTTCCCTAACTAAATTTTAATTTTTTTTTTTTTTTTTTTTTTTTTTTTTTTTTTTTTTTTTTTTTTTGACAGGCAGAGTGGACAGTGAGAGAGAGAGACAGAGAGAGAAAGGTCTTCCTTTGCCGCTGGTTCACCCTCCAATGGCCGCCGCTGCAGCCGGCGCACCGCGCTGATCCTGGCAGGAGCCAGGAGCCAGGTGCTTTTCCTGGTCTCCCATGGGGTGCAGGGCCCAAGCACCTGGGCCATCCTCCACTGCACTCCCTGGCCATAGCAGAGAGCTGGCCTGGAAGAGGGGCAACCGGGACAGAATCCGGCACCCCAACCGGGACTAGAACCCGGTGTGCCGGCGCCGCAAGGTGGAGGATTAGCCTATTGAGCCACGGCGCCGGCTCTTAATTTTAAATCTCTAAAAGATTACTAACTCTGTATTTCTTTATCAAAGTGACTATTTTTTCATAAATAAACCCATCTTTTTTTTTTTTTTTTTTTTTTTTGACAGGCAGAGTGGACAGTGAGAGAGAGAGAGACAGAGAGAAAGGTCTTCCTTTGCCGTTGGTTCACCCTCCAATGGCCGCCGCGGCCGGCGCGCTGCGGCTGGCGCACCGCGCTGATCCGATGGCAGGAGCCAGGAGCCAGGTACTTATCCTGGTCTCCCATGGGGTGCAGGGCCCAAGCACCTGGGCCATCCTCCACTGCACTCCCTGGCCACAGCAGAGAGCTGGCCTGGAAGAGGAGCAACCGGGACAGAATCCGACACCCCGACCGGGACTAGAACCCAGTGTGCTGGCGCCGCAAGGCGGAGGATTAGCCTAGTGAGCCGCGTCGCCGGCTCCATCTTATCATTTTTATAAACCCATATTTCCAAGGTCACTTGAGTAAACAAGGATCCTAGAAATTATTATAAAACATTCTTTGGTCTTGCACCCCACACTCAAAACTATAGAAACTACACAGAGGAGAATAACTCCTCAAATCCAAAGTTTGCATCATGGACTTTCAAAAAACATTACCATCCTCCCAGGCCCCAAATTCTCATTTGTCCACTCTATGAAAAAAAATGCGTGCTGCTGACTCCACTGATGCATGTGCCAAAGGAGGCAAGCTCGTGGCAAATGCACTGACAAGGGCCTGTGACACCTCCACGAAGCCACAGAGCTACTTCTCTGAAGAAGACAATTGCCCAAGAATGCTCTTTCTGACAGCAACCAAAATCCTAAGTGCCAGCACTATTCAAGTCACTAATACCATCATGTGGAGTCCCATAGGGTTTTGCTGAAAGAAAAAAAAACTTTCAAAATTCTTCTTACTCTTTTTAAAGCATTTTCCTCTTTCTAGAACTTGGACTTTCATCTAAGCAGATTTGGGCCAGGGAATCACCTGAGCACAGACACTGTGCTGTACTCAGAATTAAGTTCTTGCTCTGACACTGGCTTATTGGCCTAGAGCAAAGCCTATACGCTGTTAGTGACTCCACAAGGTCTCTGGAATGGCCTGCCCTACAAGCTCTTCCAACCTTACAGTCATGATGGCATTTCTGCTATAAGAGAGGTGAGGTGTCCGCCCGCAACTCTTTGAAAGTTATGTGACATTATGGTGAGCAAAGGAAAATATCCAAATTAGCCCTGCCATGCCCTGTCCATAGCTAGTATGAAAAATTGGAACAATAATGTTAAACAACAACAATAAAAGGACCAGTGTTGTGGTAGAGTGGGTTAAGCTGCTGCCTGGGATGCTGGCATCCCATATGAGTGCCTGTTCAACTCCTGGCTGCTCCACTTATGATCCAACTCCCACCTAATGCACTTGGGAAAGCAGAGGAAGATGGCTGAAGTGCTTGGGCCCGGCCACCCACAGGGGAAACCAGGATGGAGTTCCAGGCTCCTGTTACAGCCACGTGGGGAATAAAGCAGTAGATGGAAGATGTCTCTCTGTATCTTGCTCTCTGTTTTCCCTGTCACTCTACCTTTTAGATAAATAAACAAATCTTTTATAAAAATATGTAAATAAAAATGGACTCAGGGAAGCTGCATCCAATCCCTAGAGAAATGCTTCCCCAAATAAAATCAAAATATTCAGAGTGGTTTATAACAAGGGATTTATAAAGTCAGAATAAAACTCCTGAAATAATCTGAAAATAGGAAAGAAGTCCTTCAATTTAATCATACATGATGAGAATTTGTCAAAGTCATGTTCTCAGAGCTATAAATTCATGAGTAGAGATGACCATTCTTCCAATTAAGTCCATGAAAATATTTTTTCTCCTATACCCATTCGCGGATGAAGAGTGGATGCAGAAGAGTCCACCAAAGAAGGCAATATTTATTGTATTTTCCCAAGTGCAGCATGGGCATGTTATAGAATTTTCTGCAACTTCACTGATTTGGAAAGTGTTGAGAAGCCACAAACAAATCTTGTGTTCTAATCTGACCTCGTAATTCATCACTCATGTAACTTGGTCAAGTCATTCAGCCTTTCTGAGCCAACATTTATTTCTCCTTCAAGATGGGGATAAAGGGCAGGTGCTGTGGTATAGTGGGTAAAGCCTGCAGTACTGGCATCCCATATGGGCACCAGTTTGAGTCCTGGCTGCTCCAGAGAGTCCAGCTCTCTACTGTGGCCTGGGAAAGCAGTGGAAGACGGCCCAGGTCCTTGGGCCCCTGTACCCATGCGGGAGACCTGGAAGAAGCTCCAGGTTCCTGGCTTCAGATCAGCACAGTTCCAGCTGTTGCAGCCATCTGGGGAGTGAACCAGCAGATGGAAGACCTCTCTCTCTCTCTCTCTCTCTCTCTCTCTCTCTCTCTCTCTCTGCCTCTGCCTCTCTGTAACTCTACCTTTCAGATAAACAAATCTTTAAAAAAAAAAACAGGGATAAATTATCACCCCATGACACTTTCATTGATACTAAATGGGATGATGAGTATGTGAGTACTTTTTAAACTCTGCTGTAAAATATTTAGCATCATCATTCTATTACTGTGGTAGATGGAGCCACAATAGTAAAATATTAATCTATGGAAATCTTTTAATAACTTGAGAAATCTAAGAAGGCAAATTTGTTCCCCCAAATTTACTTTAGCATTTCTCCAGATCCTAATACACAAATCTATTTTGTAAAGAAGTTAACAAAGACAACTATTTAAACACAAGGAGGTCCTATCATCCCACAAAGCATTTTTAGTCAGAATATCTGGATAAAACAGAAACAAAAATATTTTATTATCACCTAGGCTATTTCAGATAATGCTTTTTACTTTGACACCTTGAATCCATGCATGCCTCACAGGTAACATTTTCAATTTTTTCAAGCACTACTTAATAATGCTGGATATCAGCATGATCAGTAATTAGGATCTTAATAACCACAGGCCTCTGATTCCAGCTGCTCCTATCTTTGATATAATCATAAGCAACAGCCTGAAGGACAGGAACTACAGGGGAAAGATACAGCTGGGGGTCAAATTAATGCTGGTGGTGTACTAGCTGTCAGTGAGCTACTCAAATCAGAGACACATGCTGAAAAATGAGACCACAGATTGAGAAAGAATTAATGTTCTCAGCATTTTCTATAAAATAAAATATTTTCTGAACATGAGCATGGCATTTGAATCTAGATCTGAAGAAACTGGCTAAATAAATCATACCTTCAGCAATCTTCTTTGGAGTAATATAAAAAGAATGCATCTGCACAGTCATTCCCCTGCCAGATAGGACTTTTCTCTTTCCCACTGGCTGGGGCAAGTGTCTGTGCAGATGGCAAGGGAAGAAAGCAGGAAGCTCAAAGTATTTAACTTCTAAAAACAGACATGTAGGCTTAGAAAACATCGTTGTGTGAGGCACTGTTTAGGGCCATGAAACCAATCAAGGACGCCTGTGTCCAAGTCCCAGCTCCACTGTCTCCTTGGGCAAGCCAGTTTTCTTCTCTGAGCTTCTGCTTTCATGCATAAGTGGAGGGATCCAAGTGATTCACTTGACTGGAGAATTCTTCGCAGTCATTGTGAAATAAACCAAAAAAGGGACAGGTCATCAGGAATAGGTAAAGCAGGTGTCAATTTGTGTGCAGGTGAAAATTTCCTTGGCATAGTATTACAAAGATTTCTTCATTCTCCTTTGAAATAGAAGTACAAATCATACTAGCTCATGGATGCTGGGTGAATGACACCATGAGACCTAGTCTGACAAGAGCCAGTTCTAGAGGAATACAGGCTCTGTATTACCATAAGTCAAATGCATTTTTAGGAAGAGAATAATGGGCCCATCAAAGTCTTCTACCCTGAGAGATGAGAATGTGTGTGTGTGTGTGTGTGTGTGTGTACACACGGGGAGAGTATATGTTTGCTTGCAAGTGTATGGTTAGGTATTTGCACATGTGCATAATAACACATGTGTATATATAGGTGGGGTTATGTGTTAGCATAGAAGGGTCATGGATAACCAATCTACTTGCCTCTCTTCCCTTTTTGCCTATTGTCCTTACTTTAAATCTTTGGCACTGAATGTTTTAATTTTTAATGAATGTGTGTGGGCAATAGAGAGCAGTAAAACAGGTTGCCTAGATAACCATCAATTCAGATGCTATTCTGCTTGAACAAGTGATTCTCTGCAGAATCAGGAATGAGGACAACAAAGGATTAGAGATGGAGGTAGAGAGGGAGGTGGCTGCATCAGAATCACTTGAAGAAAACACCCGCAGAAAAGGCTTATTCAATCTGTTTAAGTTTCTCCCCACTCCCTCCCTTCTAGAGAGTCTAACAAGACCATGAGGGGAGATATTCCTTTTTTTTTTCTTTCTTTTCTTTCTTTTTTTTTTTTTAAGAATCTGTATTTGGGACTAGCGCTGTGGCTCAGTGGGTTAATGCCCCTGCCTGAGGCACCGGCATCCCATATGGGCGTTGGTTTGAGTCCCAACTGCTCCTCTTCCGGTCCAGCTATCTGGTGTGACCTAAAAAGCAGTGGAGGATGGCCCAACTGCTTGGGCCCCTGCACCCACGTGGGAGATCCGGAAGAAGCTCCTGGCTCCTGGCTTCGGATCAGCACAGCTCCGGGACGTTGAGGCCATCTGGGGAGTGAGCCATTGGATGGAAGACCTCTCTCTCTCTCTCTGCCTCTCCTCCCTCTGTGTAGCTCTAACTTTCAAGTGAATAAATGACTCTTTGAAAAAAATAAACAAACAAAAAAGATCTGTATTTATTTGTTTGAAAGGCAGAGTTACAGGGAGGGAGGGTTGCTGGAAAGGAGAGAGTGGGAGAGGGAGAGGGGGAGAGGAGGAGGGGGGGAGAGAGGGAGAGAGAGAGGGAGAGAGAGAGAGAGAGAGGGAGAGAGAGAGGGAGATAGGGAGAGAGAGAGGGAGAGAGGGAGAGAGGGAGGTCTTCCTTCTGCTGGTTAACTCCCCCAAACGGCCACAACAGTCAGAGCTGTGCCAGATCTGAAACCAGGAGCCAGGAGCTTCTTCCAGGTCTTCCTACATGGGTGCAGGGACCCAAGGACATGGGCCATCTTCTACTGCTTTCCCAGACCATCGCAGAGAGCTTGATCAGAAATAGAGCAGCTGGGTCTCAGCAGCTGGGACTCAAACCAGCGCCCATGTGGGATGCCAGCACTGCAGGCGGAAGCTTCACCCGATACACCACAGCGCCAGCCCCAGTGGAGGATATTCTTAATGCAGTGCACACGTGCACACACAAACAGACATAACACAGATACAGCAAGCCCTGCAACTCAGTGGCTGAGGTGAAATAAAAGACTGGATCTCAACATTATGTCCTTTCCAGCTCTAGCACCTCAGGACATAGCTTCTATCATCAGTGTACTTTCACATTAAAGAAACACATATGAGATGACCAGGGAACAAAAAAATGTAACTCCACATAGCTACGTGGCGGAGTAGATGAGGAATTCTAAAATGGGGGGGAAATATTCTACAGCAGAGCTAATCAGGAATGGTGTTCATGGAGTAAATGGTCACTGAGCTTAACCCTGGTAGAGAGAATCTGGAAGGAAAAGGAGGCATCCAGCCTTCTCTGAACTGTTTTATGGTGTTCACCTCACACAAAACTTCTTTAGAGTAATAAAATAAATCCTCCTAAGAACTGTAGTCCCATTTGGCTAAACGAATCTAAGTCACCAAGGAAACATTTAAATAATTAAGTCAGAATAGGTGTGGTTAATTTTTTTAATTTAAAAAATTTTTATTTATTTATCTTACTTACTTGACAAACACACATTCAGAGAGAGAGAGAGAGATCCCCCTTCCACAGGTTCACTCCCCAATAGCCCACAACAGCTGGAACTGGGCCAGGCTGAAATCAGGAGCCAGGAATTCGATCCAGGTCACCCATATGGGTAGCAGGGACCCAAGTACTTGAGTCATCACCTACTGCCTCATAGTGTGCACATTAGCAAGAAGCTGGAATCTGAAGCAGAGCCAGGACTTGAACCTGGCACTCCCATAATGCGATGCAAACTTCCACAGTAACGTGCTAACTACTGTTCTTACTCCTTCCTTGGTATACCTAACTTGAACAGGCTTTGGAAAAAATACAAAAATCACAATATTTCTTCAATCTACTAACAGCTTTTGAAAAAATATGAAAATCACAATATTTCTTAAATCAAATTCCAAAATCATATTTTACTATTTCTTAGGAGAAAAGACTAATTATTTGCTTGAGATAGCTCTCAAAGTCAATATTTTGAAAGAACAAAACATAACTTTATCATTATATTTTCCATCCTAAGAAGTGCTGATTTTTCGGATGATTTAATTAATTTGGCTGTTTTTGGAATATGTGACTAACGGAAGGTATACCTTTAAAAAACATTTTTTGAAACTTCAACTTTGTAAGTAAATCTTCAAAAAATACTTGAAAAGTGTTTACAAAAAGCATAAAGGAAGAAATGACCCCTGAAAAAGTCTAATAAGCTATCAGTGACACACTCTAAAGTAATCCTATGGTGTGAATTATCTCCAGTTGATAACAGACTTCATATCCCAGAGTATGTTTTATTTTTTTAAAAAAATACTTTTATTTGAAATGCAAAGAAGCACAGAAAGACATATAAAGAGATAGAGACAGAGAGAGATCTTACATCTGCTAGTTTGCTTCCCAAATGCCCACAACAGTGAGGGATGGGCCATGCAAAAGCCACAAATCAGGAACTCAATCCATGTCTCCCACCATAGGTAACAGTGATCCAATTATTTCAGCCATTATCTGCTGCCTCCCAGGGTGTAGGCTAGTAGGAAGCTGGAATCATAAGCAAAGTCCAGATTCAAACCCAGGAACTGTGATAGGACAAGTGGGTTTCCTAAGTGGCATCTTAACCACTGAACCAAACATTTGCCCATTTGCCTAATTTTTATTGTGGATTCCATGTTTCTATTTTGTTTATTTATTATTTATTTATTCTCATCAACTATAAAGGGGGAGAGAGAGAGAGAGAGAGAGAGAGAGAGAGAGAGAGAGAGAGAAATCTCCATCTACAAGTTCACTCCCTAAACCCCCAACAAGAGCTAGGGCTAGGCTAGGCCAAAGCCAGAAGCCCAGAACATCACGCGAATCTCCTATGTTGGTGGCAGGAACTCACAACCTTGGGTCATCATGTGCTGTCTCCAAATTGCATTAGCAGGAAGCTGGATCCAAAGCACAGCAAACATGGCTTGAACCAGGATCCCAATATGGGATGTGGGTATCCAAAATGAAGGCTTAACCTGCTGTGCCACAACACCCACACCGTTTCTACTTTTCATTGTGCATTTTACATCACCTGTTAAGCTTTGCCTTCTCTGAACTACAACAATTTGTCCTTGTGCTGGTGATTCTGCACCATGCCTATATAATCATTATAGATTTAGTATTGTTTTATCTTTCCTCTCTGCTGTTCTGTAAGAGTATTCAGGGCATGGAGCACCACTCACTAGCTTCCATTATAGAGCATCCAATGAAGTTTGCTAACTGAACTAGTAAACAGCATTTAGAAGGTAGATGTGATACTTAGTGCAAAGTCTGTTATGCAAGAAACCGTTCATCTTCCCATTTGCTGTAGTTTCTGTTCTACCAGTTGGGAAGATCTGCTTTTTGAGGGTTTCAGCATGGTTTTTGGACTTCTGTGGTGGCACAGAGAAGAGGGCTGGGCCACAGGTTGCTTTGGATGCCACATCACTCGTGCGTGCTTTATCTTAACTATCATTTAATCCAAGTATCATTTGGAGTCCTCAGCCTATTGGATATTGGTGGCATTCCACATGACTGAAGACTCGCTCCTTGACTTGTGTTCCTGCCTTGCTTTTCTGCTTCCATTCTCTCTGTTTCTCCTCCCTCTTCTCCGGTTGCACCTTTTTTTGCTCCTTTTTGCCCATCCTTCTCTATGTAGCCATTAAGTGCTATAGTTCATTGAGATTCAACTTAATTTTCTACGCTGGACCCTAAGCAATTTGAATCCCAATCAAAAACTGTATCTCAGTCTCACAGTTTTCTATGAGCTCCCAACCTACAATAACCTCCTATTTGATATTTTCGTTGGAACATCTTAAAGACAGCTCAAATGTAACATGGCCATAACCCCACAGTTCTATGGATTATTATAACCACTCAGGCAAATAACCTCACCATTCATGCAATTTATGGAGTGACACATCCAGCCATTCAGTTTATACAACAGCACCTATACTCATCCAGATGTAGGGAACAGCACCATCATCCTCAGAGACTAATAAATCATCCAGTTCTCTCTTCCACATCCTCAACATCCAATTCATCATCAAGCCTTGAAAGTTTTACCTTCTAAACAGTCCTTAAATAGCCAATTTCTCTCTCTATCCCTACCTCCAGGATTAAGTTGCTACCATCATATCTGCTCTGAATGAGTCAGTGGACTCCAGTGCTATTGTACTTGGTCCACTTGATTATACTGCAGAATAGGTATAACTTCCTGTACCAATTAGTGTTCTCCTCCAATCAGAAGACACCATCAGCCTTCCAGGTTCCCACCACTGTGATTACAAACCTTCCTAAATGGCTTTCCCCTATTCTCAGAACAAAGATCTATATTCTCAAACTGTCAAATACAATTTTAGTTTTCCAAGATAATGTCTTAATTTTGTACTAACTTGGGTTTAGAAGCAAGGCTTAGCTTGAATTAAGGGTTGTGCCCAGTTAATCATATTGAAGAAAAGGGTGCCAACTTCAGAAAAAGTACATTAGCAAAAAACAAGTGTTAAAAAAACTTAAATGATGTAATGCTTTTTTAAAAAGAAAAATTAAAAAGTTATATTCCATTTCCTCATGTTTGGGACTAGAAAGAAGACCCCAAGCTTCTATGATTTGGCTAATTCTTATGCTTTTGTTTAGTATGTATTAAAATGGGTAGTACTGTTTATCTAACTACCTCACCTATGTGTTAAAGCATATTAAATCTCATAAAATGTTTCAGTCTAATTAAAGCCTTGAAAAATCAAAAAAAGATCTATATTCTCTACCTTCTACCTTTCATGTTATTAAATCCTTGCCTCCTTCAGACCCCTAAACCCATCTCCACAAGGAAGATCTGCTCAACACTCCCAGAGCAGGTCAGAACGCCCTGCTTACTCACTTGACAACACCATGCACCTCCCCTTTCCAGCACTATCTGCACTGTAATGTTACTCTTCTCTGGGAGAGCCTTTGATAAATGCTGCCTGCTCCAATACAGTGTCAGCTATGAGATGACAAGGACCTGATTGTTTCCCTCACCATTGAATCATCAGCATTGGAACAGTGCCCAACACCTCACAGATGCTCAGTAATTATGTTCCGAATGAGCATTCTTGACAGAATAGACTAATATTAATGAGAAAACTGGCAATGCTTTATAAGCAAAAACACCAACAGCAGTACACTTAAGAAACACAAACCACAAAGAATACTTTTCTAACTTTTCTCGTGAAATGAGAGCACGGGTTACCACAGACCAACTAGGTGTGGACCATGAGTCAAATCTGCTGGAATTAAAGATCGACTTCTGGGACCGGCTCTGGCGTGGTGGGTAAAGCCGGTGCCTACAAGTGCCGGCATCCTATATGGGCATGGGTTTCAGTCCTGGCTGCTCCACTTCCAATCCAGCGCTCTGCTATGGCCTGGAAAGGCAGTAGATGATGGCCCAAGTGTTTGGGCCCCTACACCTGTGTGGGGGACCCAGAAGAAGCTCCTGGCTTTGGATTGGCCCAGTCCCAGCCATTGCAGCCATTTGAGGAGTGAACCAGTGGAACAAAGACCTCTCTTTCTCTCTGCCTCTGGCTCTCTCTAACTCTGCCTTTCAAATAAGTAAATAAATCTTTAAAAAAAAAAAATCAAGTCTCAGGAAATGCAGATAGTGGTGGCGAAAAGGACTGCCTACATTTTCATTGCGTCCACACCCACAGAAAGAGTGGTGAGAATGGGAAGAAGGTCCTGCTTCCCCTAATGAAATGGGAGCAACCATCAGCTCCCTGACTCTTTCTGATTCACCTTAGAAAAATCTTAGAAAAACCTTAACAGTAGCTAGCAAAAAGTTGCTGGGCTCTGACTTTCTGCCAGGCACTGGAGAAAGAAATTGTTGTAGATGATTGTACTTGACCAGATTATTACACCAGAGGGGAGGTATGACTGTTCTCAGGGTACAAAGGATACCAGGGTTGAAAGCAATATATAATGTTCCCTAGGCCGGCATTGTGGCACAGAGGTTTGGGCTGCTGCCTGTGAAGCTAGCATCCCACATAAGCGCTGGTTTGAATCCCAGCTTCTCTACTTCCAGTCCAGTTCCTTGCATGAAAGGGCAGCAGAGGAGGCCTGGGTGTTTGGGTCTGTACCACCAACATGGGAGAAGGAGACGGAACTCTGGGCTCCTGGCTTCAGCCTGACCCAGCCCCAGCCATGGTGGCCATTTGGGTAGTAAACTAGTGGATGGCAGATCTCTCCTCTCTGCCTCTTCCCTTCTCTCTGTAACTTTGCCTTTCAAATGAATGAACAAATCTTTACAAAATAATAACTAATATTCCCAAGACCCAACAACTAATACAGGAAAGATCCAAGATTCAACCCCAGGTCCATCGTGCTTCTAAAGCTGTTCCACTGATGGACCTGGTGATGGTGGCAGCTGCTACTGCTGGAAAAAAGAAAGGAAGCGATCAGCAGCCAAAGTTTACTGGCTTTGGAGGAGGTGAGTGGCTGGTGAAAAGTGGTCCAAAGGCAGCATTTAATATATTGGTTTTCAAGGACAGGTGGGCAGAGCAGCCAGAAGCAAAACAATAGCACAGAGATCAGATGTGGCATTGTAGCACACAAAAAGCTGGAGCCCAGAAGACAAAGCCCAGCCCTGTAACAGTACCAACACTGAAAGCCCTGGCCAGGGAACCCTATGGCAGGGAATAGCATATACCAAATAGAGCTGAACACTGGTTCTGATGCTTGTAGGCCTTAGCCAGATACACTGAGTTTTGTTTCTGCTGTGGAACTGTCATGTGCTTCCCTTCACAAGTGACCAGAGAAACTCTGGTAAGTATACAGCAAATTTGGAATTGTAATGTTTTGAGAATATCTGACTTGGGAAAACACATTGAGATACATTATTGGATTCCTTTCAATAGTCAACATGCAGAGGCTTTAAAGTTTTCTTTTTTTTATGTCATTTAACAAAGATGCTTAGGAATCAAACACAACAGTAAAGGCTGTCTAGCAATCACTGTTTCCTGAAAGTCCGTTTATCTACAGAATCTGAGAAACAGAGATGGTTCACATGCAGTTAGAAGTCAAGCAGGGTGGTCCAGTGCTGTGGCGTGGAAGGTAAAGGTGCTGCCTGCAGTGCCAGCATCCCTTATGGGTGCTGGTTAGAGTCCCAGCTGCTCCACTTCTGATCCAGCTCCCTGCCATGGCCTGGGAAAGCAGTGGAAGATGGCCCAAGTCCTTGGTCCCTTACACTTGGGTGGGAGACTTGGAAGAAGCTCCTGGATCATGGCTTTGGAATGGCCCAGCTTTGGCCGTTGCGGCAATTTGGGAAGTGAACGAGTGGATGGAAGATTTTTCTTTCTCTCTCTCTCTCTCTCTGCCTTTTAAATAAATTCTAAAAAGAAGTCAAGCAAGGAAATGCTTTTTGAAAGTAATTAAGCCATGAGTCTTAGAGAGACTCATAGAGATTTCTAAAAGGACAGTAAGAGTGCGAGCCAAGTTGCTAAAGCTGTGGCTGACAGCAGTCCCTTGAACAGAATAGAAGGAAAAACAGAGTGGCAAAGAGACCAGTAAGGTCCTCAGCTGGAGTGCTGAGGACCTCTGTTAGAAGAGCAAGGGCCAAAGAGGATAGGCGAGACGGTGGGAAGGGGAGGATGAAGGCCCTGACTGCGTATGGAAGGAGGTGCAACCGCCTACTCCACACGGCTGAATTAGGAAATCACAGAATCACTCATAGGTGGAATAGGTGTGAGGAGTCAGCTCATGTCCCCACGGAGGACCACAAGGACATCACCTGACAGACAAAATGCAGATGCAGTATCTGTCCCCTGCACCTCTTTCCCATCGCAGCCCAACTTCCACACTCCCTGACACCTGATTTATCTTCAGATAAGGTCAGAAGTACACGACATATGGTAGTATTAGTATTTTACACAAAGATGCAGCTCTCCCATCCACTGAACCTAATATTGTGCTGAGTAAGCACAAAGTCAAATAAGACTAATATTCAAATATATAAGAAAAGCAAATTTATAGATGCACAAATAGTCCAGAGGTTACCTAGGATGGAGTGGGAATGAGGTACCCACAAATGAGCACAAGAGAATATTTTGGGGTGACAGAAACTTTCTAAAACTTAACTGTGGTGATCACTGCACAACTGTACACATTTACTAAGAATTTCTGAACTGCAAACTTATAGCACAGTGCTTTTGATGGCATACAGATTTTTCTGTCAGTAAAACTGTTAAAAGTGATGGAAACTGTGGAAAAAGTAATACAGGTCAGGATGAACTGCAAGTGAATGGTGGGAGTGGGGGAGAGGCAAGTAGGGTGATCACAGCGGGCTTCGCTGAGAAGGCAGCATTTGGGAAAAGATCTGAAGGAGGGGAGGCGGTGAGCCTGCAAGTCACCTGGAGGAAAAGCAATGCAGGGGGAGGAGCTGTGGACTGTCATGCACAGGTGCCAAGGCAGACAAGAAGGCCCGTGAGGCTAAGGCAGGTGTGCACAGGAAAGCAGAGAGAAGATGGGGTCAGGAAGTGAGAGGCAGGTGGATGATGCAGGGGGTACTGGTGCTTGCAGTAAACCTGCTGGATCCTGAGCAAGGAGACAACATCAATCAGGTTTTCAAAGGACCACTCTGTCTGCTGTGCTGAGTACAGTCTGAGAGGCAAAGGAGACCACTGCGGAATCTACTGCAACAACTAAAGTGATAGCTGGTGCCGACGGAGACAAGAAAGGGCAGTGGAAATGGGTAGATTCTGGAAATACTTCTAGGGTCAGGCCAATGGCATTGCCCAACTGCTGGAATGTAAACTGTGAGAAGTAGCAGCCAATAGGAGCACAGCATGAGGTTTGGGACCTGAGCAGCTGAAGATGGAGAAGCTCTGGATGAGGCAGTTTGGAAGAAAAAGAAAAATAAAAAACAAGTATAGGGAACTTTGCTAAGCTGTATGTGCCAAAGTCACTTCACATAATTGTACTGACTTTCTATTAAAGACCATTTTCCCCATAGGGTAGATTTCCTTCCAATAATCCATTGAGGTATTTTAGAGAAAAAATGTCAAGGAGAGATATTGAAATGTCTGTTTAAAATTGTGATTCTTAGCCTTTTTTATATTTAGTCGCTGACTAGCTCAATTTCTTATAACTTCTTAATTATACTGCTAATGACATTAGCTTTAATTTGCCTAGTAAGATTCCTCTTCTGGTCCAAGCTCACAAATAAAAAGTGCACTGACATCAAATGGCAGGCACTCATCTTTAACTAATTCTCTTAAAGGGACCGATGAGCTGGGAAAAGGACTAATGAATGGATATATTAAAGAAATCCATCTCCATGACAGAGGTAAATTCAAGAAGCATCTCAAAGATGTACCAAAAGAGATTAATCTCTCTTGGGATTTAGTTCCTCTTGGGAGAAAGCTACGGTGAAGAGATCAAGGTAGAAAAGGTTTTATTCTTGTCTAGAGATCTAAGTAACATCTAACATCACTTCATGATATGAAACACTGAGTCTCTGGTCTCTCACTCCTGAATTTGTATGAGTGCATTTGGTTCCCTCATTTATTCTGCACATTTTAGCCAGAGGATTTCTCCATGTAGTCACTGTCAGGAATACACAGCTAGAAACACACATTAGAGTCAGCAGCTGCGCTCAGAGCTACCACTTCCTACAATTTGGACAGGTAACTAGAAGGATTATTTTGGCAGAATGGTCAAATGCTGACCACCTCATGAGGCTGCAGACCCCAAATTAACTGACGGTAAACACAGTTTCACAGTGAGTTTTTCTTCAGATAAAGACACAGAAACAGAGGTATGGACAGCAGAGAATGCTCATCTGCTGGTCACTCCCCATTGTGCCCGCAATGGCTGGGAGTAAGCTGCAAGCTGGAAACTCAATTCAGGTCTCCCACATGAATGGTAGAGACTTAACTACTTAAGCCATCATCTGTTGCCTCCTCCAGTGCACAGTAGCAGGAAACTGGAATCAGAAGTGGAAGTGGAACTTAAACCCAAGCACCCTGATTCAGCACGTTGGCAACCCAAGCAACATCTTAACCACCAGGCTTAACATCTGCCCAGCAAAATGAGTATTTTAAAGTTATAAACAAGCAATAGCTCACTATGCATAACCTGGATCATTTTTGTAGAGGTCTAAAATTTATTTATACATTCTTTTTCTTCTTATTTATGCACCAGAGCTTAACAATTGCCTATCTCCTCAAAATGCCTAACATTAAAAATGCTATATTTAGTCGCTGACTAGCTCAATTTCTTCTACTCTTCTACTCTTCTACTCTTCATAAAAAATAAAGAACAAACTACAATTTGAGCATATCTGCTCCCCTAATCCTTCCTAAGTACATGTACTATTCTGTAGCAGTTCGCTACTGGCCTGATAACCAATGACTCATAAGATTTTTATCCACAGCAGAAACTGCATTCTCCAGCTAGCTTATATAATTCCATATAATCACTAGCAATGCTCAAAATCTAAAAAGGTATAAAGTTAAAAACATCTGACTTTATCTCATGAAGAAATATACATTTTTAAATCCATCTAATACTGTACAGACAATATAATGAGGACATTTGTAAGACTGCTTTCTACAGTAACGCACCTGCTGAGCTGAACACAAATTTAAATAGAAAATCTCTGTTTCAGCGATGAAGATGTTAGTCACACAGCATGACTTCTATCCACACAGGGCATCTACTTAGTGGAGAACTGCCTGCCTTGTTTAAATGTCCACTGAGACTCTGGAGAGCTGAGTGACCTCACAACTGATTTAACTTGCTGGTTTCTGTTGAGTGTGGATGATAAGAAAGCTGAGACTCAGATCCAGGTGGCACAGCTAGACCTTGAAGACTGGAAATAAGACACAGAGTGTGAGCAAGCTCACAACTTAGAGTTATCATTAGAACCAGCCAAGAATGGGTTTTGTTTTGGTTTTTGCTTTTACTACAAGAAGGATCAACACCAAGGCAGATTCTAACACAGTATACATAGAGGATCTGGAAATCCACACCTTTAAAACAACTCCAGGTCACACTGAGCATCAGAATGGTTGCAAATGACCAGATTGCACTGATTTATAGAACGGTGGCACACACAGGAATAAAGTACCTTTATTTCTTTTCTAAAAAAAGATTTATTTATTTATTTGAAAGAGTTACGCAGAGAGAGGAGAGGCAAAAAGAGAGAGAGACAGAGAGAGACAGAGAGAGAGAGAGAGATCTTCCATCCGATGGTTCACTCCCCAAATGGCTGCAACGGCCGGAGATTCAATGATCCAAAGCCAGGAGCCAGGAGCTTTTTCCGGGTCTCCCACGTGGGTGCAGGGGCCCAGGGGCTTGGGCCATCTTCTACTGCTTTCCCAAGCCATAGCAGAGAGTTGGATGGGAAGTGGAGCAGCTGGGTCTCGAACTGGCACCCATATGGGAATGCCGGTGCTTCAGGCCAGGGCGTTAACGCGCTGCGCAACAGTACCAGCCCCAAAGTACGTTTATTTCAACAGGGCACTTTTCAAATATATCTGGTTTCATTCTCATGAGAACCACTATGAGAAAAGCAAGATACTTCACATTATTCTGATTCACAGAGGAGAAAGACCCAGAGTTCTGAAGTCAAGTTCACCCCAAGCCTCCATGTAGAGCAGAAACTTAAGGAATCTAACTCCACCTGCCCGTGCTTTTCCAATTCACTTCACTGTGCACACCTCAGCCTCAACTTCCACCACAGGCACACCATCAGGGAGGCCTTTCAGTGCTACTCTGGGAGCCCAGCAACTATAGATACGAGCTGCCTTAAGAAAGGGATCAACTCTGACATTACCCTTAGGAAGCCTCAAAGCTCCAACAAAAAGTTAGTTGCGGACATCTGATGATCAACACTGGCAGAGCACAAAACAGGAAGCAGAAGTTGACAACTCTGTGAGAGAAGGGGATTCACCTTGTAACCCGACAGATGACACCAAGATTCACCAAAGAGAATTTCAGCGAAAAGTCAAGTCAAATGCTATGTAGAAAGGCCTAAGGGTTGTACATGAGTTTCTCAAATAACTTTGATCAATTAGGAGCCCCAACTATAGGTGATATTAAACACCCCCAAGAAATGATAAACAGCTTTGACCTCAAGCTAAAGAAGATAAGCTGTGTCAAATTAAATCAGATTGTAAGTAATTAATGTTTTTGTAGAAGGAAAAACCAAAACCGTGATTCCATGCTTCTTTGGGCTTTGAGTTCTCAAAAAGCCCAATCAGCCCTATCAGCTCAAGGACATCAAGCTAGGAAAGACTAGGGAATCTTAGTGAATCTTTTCAGAGCCCAGGGTTATTTGATCATATCTACACTACTGCCTATCACAAGAACTGCTTTATTTTTTTTAAAGTCTCCTTTCAGGGAATGTCAAACAGAGTAGATGAGGAAGCAAGTATAAGCAGGACTCAATAAAAATTAATCTCTAATCGTCAGATATCTATCTCAATTATGAACCGAACTTTCCAAAATAATAACCATAGCTGTCATTTGGGGAGTGGCTGATAATAAATCAGTGTCTTCACATTTAGCGGAGGTTTTTTCTTAAGTAGTAAGATGCTGCAAACTTGCTGGTCTCTAAATATGAGGCAGACCAGCAAGTTGCCACCTTGGCTACCATATTTTTCATCTTTGAGTCTATACCTCCTATAATCAATGCCTACTACATAATCTTTTTTAAACTATTTTCTCTTCTGGAGTCATCAAGAAATAAAGGATTTTCTGCCTTTGGCAAATAATGACAAATTTATCACTAGCAATTGCCTATGCCTTTCTTAAGTATATAAACTTAAAAACCAAAACATGCATGAATTATGAAGTTGCAACATTTTTTTAAAACACTGAAATAGATACATGTATACATAAGTACCAGGTATAAACAGAGCACACTCAGCACGAGAAAGTCTTTTGCTTAAGGATGTACTTTGTAATTCATTGTATGAGAAAAGTAGAACTTAGCTTGCTTTATGGATTTCTAAAGTTTACTCTCAGGTTAAGTTCCATTAAATGTTCTCTGCTGGGGCCAGCTGGGCCGGCACTGGGGCATACCAGATAAAGTCACTGCCTGCAATGTCAGCATCCCATATGGGCACTGGTTCATGTCCAGGCTGCTTCACTTCCAATCCAACTCCTTGCTAATGGCCTAGGAAAAGCAGTGGAGAATGTGCTACGGCCCCTGCTACCCACATGGGAGACCTGAAGCTCCTGGCTCCTGGCTTCAGCCTGGCCCAGCCCTGGTCATTGCAGCCATCTGTGGAATCAACCAATGGATGAAAGATCTTTCTCTTTTTCTTTCTCTCTCTGTTACCTTTTAAAATAAATAAATACATCTTTTTTAAAAGATCACACATAATCTGTATATGGTATGGCTTTTAAAAGAGGATTACTTATACACTTCAAAAAATGTCCTCTGCTATCCCTACTACAGAACACCCAGTGAAGTGGGTTCCGTGTAGTTCCTACTCATGTCTACAAGCCCAGAAGGTAGGGGTAGGGGCGACTTTCTAGAAAGCCAAGACACATTAACCTCATGTACTCCAAGATCATCAGAGACTCACTTGAGATTTAAAATGAAAAAAAAAAATTACTCTACCACTTTTGAGGACAAGTTGTTGCTGGGCAGAGGCAGGTAAGGGGGAAGGCAGTGGTGCAGAGCAAAAAGACAGATTAACTAGAAAGTACTCTCTTTGGGAAAAAAATAATCCTATCTGACTTGAAAGAGAATTTCAGGAGCTTTTTCTTTGAGCTTGGTGAGCTTTTGACCTTTTCATAAAATTTACATAATTGAGCATGACGGGAAACCCCTAGTTGTCTAGAACAATGTAGGCAACTAAAAATTGACCTTGCAGAAAGGCGGAGAGGTTTGTACCCACCAGATATTTGGTGATGCTATCATCAGTTTCACAAGGGACAAAATGGAGAGCTCTATGCCTTTTTATAAGTGGGGACCCCTAAAGAGATCCAATAATAGAACCCAGAGATTTGCCTGGACAAAGAGAACGTGATCTTCCTTCTTTTACCCTGTGGCCAGGCTGGAGCTCTACCAGCTGCAGAAACGAGGGACAAGTGGCTTCCAGAGGAGAGAGCGACCATTAACCCAAGACATGGATCCCTATCCTTGGCAAAGCCCACCCATGCAGCACAGAGTGTCTCTCAAATCTCCAAAACACAAAGGCACTACCACCTCTCTGAGTCTGGCAAACCTTGGAATAAGATACTTTACCAGGCACATAAAATATAAATGGATTCCACCATCATTTTGAGGATGGCAAAGGAAGGAATGAGCAAGCACTGTATTTTTACTATATACCATGAATTGTCTAGATGGCTCTATGAATATCTCATCATCATGGAATAGCACTATGCTAGGGTTTGGGTGTGTCCCCTACGATTCATGTGTTGGAAATTTAATCCCCAAAGTCACATTAATGGTATTTGGAGATGCGGCCTTTGGGAAGGAATTAGGATTAAATAAGGTCATGAGGCCATAATCAGCCCTTAAGGCATGTGAATCCGGCTGAAATGCCCATGAGAGTATTTCAGGCATGGAAAGCCAAGACACTCTGGGGGAAAAAAAACCTAAATGAAAGATCTCCACGAGTGAGATCCCAGTGGAAAGAATGGGTCATCAAAGAAGGAGGTACCTTTCTCTGAAGGGAGGAGAGAACTTCCACATTGACCATGGCCTTGTCTAAAAATGATCAGAGTCAGTGAACTCAGGGGGCTTCCATAGCCTTGGCAACTCATGACAAGAGCCTAGGGTGATTACTGATGCCATAAACAAGAGTGTCAATTTGTTAATTCAACAACAGGAGTCACTGTGCACTTACTCCTCATGTAGGATCTTTGTCCTTAGTGTGCTGTACATTGAGATCTAATGCTATAACTAGTACTCAAACAGTATTTTTCACTTTATGTTTCTGTGTGGGAGCAAACTGTTCAAATCTTTACTTAATGTATGCTCAACTGATCTTCTGTATATAAAGAGAATCGAAAATGAATCTTGATATGAATGGAAGGGGAGAGGGAGTGGATAAGGGGAGGGTTGCGGGTTGGAGGGACGTTATGGGGGGGAAGCCATTGTAATCAATATTCTGTACTTTGGAAATTTATATTCATTAAATAAAAGTTAAAAAAAAAAAAAAGAAAGAGAAAAAAGGTCATGAGGCCGGCGCCGCAGCTCACTAGGCTAATCCTCCGCCTTGCGGCACCAGCACACCGGGTTCTAGTCCCGGTTGGGGCGCCGGATTCTGTCCCGGTTGCCCCTCTTCCAGGCCAGCTCTCTGCTGTGGCCAGGGAGTGCAGTGGAGGATGGCCCAAGTACTTGGGCCCTGCACCCCATGGGAGACCAGGATAAGTACCTGGATCCTGGCTTCGGATCAGCGCGGTGCGCCAACCATAGCACGCCGGCCGTGGCAGCCATTGGAGGGTGAACCAACGGCAAAAAGGAAGACCTTTCTCTCTCTGTCTCTCTCTCTCACTGTCCACTCTGCCTGTCAAAAAAAAAAAAGAAGTCATGAAGGTGAGATCTCTGACAGGATTAGTGGCTTTCTAGGAGAGATCCAGGCTGATGAGCTTGCGTGGTTTCACTAGCTGATGCCCCTCTACCATGTTACCATGTAGCAAACAAGCCCTCACTAGATTTTCCAGCTTGCAGAACCATGAGCTAAATAAGCCACTATTATTCATAAATTGCCTAGTCTGTAGTAGCACCAGAAAGGGACTAAGACACCCTGTGATCAGGGAATAGAATTCTCATTTTACAGATGAGGAAAATGAGTCCTAGAGGGGACTCAATGCTGAACTGTAAATGACAGAACACGAAGTATCCGACACAGTATTCAAAGCCAGGATCCTAGGCTCCTGTTCTGGTTGTATCATGCTACCTTGTACTTTCAATTATAGAACTAACAATCATAAATAATAAGGCTTCTAAGTAATGATTTTAAACAAGGTACCAAACTTGTGTCATAAAAAACTTCAACATGCCTCCTCCACTGCACTTATTGTCTACGCCATTAACAGCAAATACGTTCCCACTGAAGCAATCAGCCAGGACAAGATACTTATTCCCTCTTAATATTCTGTATAGCAAACTGGTTGTACTGTCAGAGGTGGGAAAGGGGAGCACAGCCCTGCTTCTCAGTAACTGGAACTGGCTCATCTGGTATAGAAAGTCGAATATACTGTGCCTCAAATAAATACATAGGGGAATGTTGTCAAGAGTCCATGGAAACTGCCAAAGATTTTACTTCTTCATTTAAAAATCATCTTACCAGGTCTGTGATTTCAACCTTTCAAAAGAAAAAGCTGTTTCAGACAAATTTACAGCATTCAACGCTTTCTGCCATATGTAGAACTAATCTGACTCCAAGTCAAGTCTGCAAAACTGTTTTTTATACACAATTCTTTTTAAAATCTTACCAAAATTTATAATGCCATATGTCTAAATCAATGCGTTAATGTATTGCAATATGCATATGAAGCAAGGCAAGAACGAAGAAAATGCCAAAGATTGAGCATTTCCTCCTGCTCTGCACCTCTTTGGTAAAGATCTTAGCAAGCAGGGTCAGGGACTGAAGGGCCTGATTAGAAAGGCCATGACCAGGAAAACAATGAACAGCTGAGTTCCATTAGTATTTTCCAATAAAATGCTCTAGAAGAGTTTGGTTTTGTTTTTTGTTTTTTGTTTTGTTTTTGTTTTGTTTTTGTTTTTGTTTTTGTTTTTGACAGGCACAGTGGACAGTGAGCGAGAGAGAAAGAAAGGTCTTCCTTTTTCCGTTGGTTCACCCTCCAAATGGCTGCTACAGCCAGGGTGCTGCGCCAATCTGAAGCCAGGAGCCAGGTGCTTCCTCCTGGTCTCCCATGCGGGTGCAGGGCCCAAGCACTTGGGCCATCCTCCACTGCCTTCCTGGGCCACAGCAGAGAGCTGGTCTGGAAGAGGAGCAACTGGGACAGAACTGGCGCCCCGACCGGGACTAGAACCCAGAGTACTGGCGCTGCGGGTGGAGGATTAGCCTAGTGAGCCGCGGTGCCAGCCTAGAATAGTTTCTGAAGTTGCTCTGAAAATTGGAAGAAATTCTGAAATAATGAAAACCAGAGAAAACAGAGACAGGGCCAAGTCTATCTCCACCATCACCAAAAGCCCTGTTTAATATGAAAGAAGGCCCTTTATATGACTTTTTCATAATATTTTCCATTATTTGCCAAATATGCCTGTGAAGGCAGATCATCATCACTGTCCTTGATTGGAATTAAAATCCCTTCCAATTTAAAGTGAATTCCTGTTATGCCAAACATACCCTATGCTAAACTCTAACTCTGACATTTTCTATTTTATTTCATCCTGTTATCTTGTGTCCAACCTTCTCATGGCCAACTCTCCTAACCAATGGCTACAGATCTAGTATTTGAATCCAAGTCTAACTCTCACTCGCTTGTCACATTTCTTTGATATCTCCATGCAGGTAACAAAAATGTTGACCCAAGGATCCAGATAAGATCTTACTTCCAAGCAGGAACTCATCTGACAGGGAAAGGATCGACAGCAGAGTATATTTACCCATTACCAAAGCTCCCTCTGGCTCTGAGTACAGGTTCTCAAATGGTGAACAAATAGCTTACATGTCTCAGTATCTGCCCCACAGATATGAGACTTATCAAAAATGTATCTCCTATTAAAATCTCAATTTGCAAGAGCTTCCTACCCTCTAAATTTATGACTCCACTAGAAGAAAATGAGTGCACCTTTTATTTCTAATTTGCCAGAATCTCTTCTCCCATTTATTTATATGAGAGACAGGCAGCTCTCTCACATCCCCTGGTTCACTTCTCAAATGCCCATAACATCTAGGGCTGGGCCAGCTGAGGCCATGAGCCAGGAACTCAAACCAAACCTCCCACATGAGTGACAGGGATATAGGTACTTAAATCATCACCTGCTGCCTCTGAAGGTGTGCATTAGTAGGAAGCTGGAACTGTGAGAAGAGTGGAGACTCAAATCCAGACACTCTGATATGGGCTGCAGGCACATTAAGTAGCAATTTTAGCCACTCAGTCTTCTTTTCCCATTTTTAAAAAAATCTGTGTATCTATTCATTACAATTAATGTAAAAATATATGTAAACCCTTCCTAGAGAAAATGGTATCCTGAGATTAAATTATGTGCCAGCCACTGGACATTAAAAATACAGACTGTAAAAAAACAAAAGCAAAAACAAACAAACAAAAATGTAGACTGCAATAGTGCATGGGTGACTCCACCTGGAGAACATCCTGCTGGGCTCGCCCTTGCCACCTTGTCCAATATTTTAGGAGCATCAGTACTGCACTCTTAGAATTCTCTTCCACATCCACAACTCCCCTCCAGGTCTCCTTCACCACTGTGTCCTCCTCTATCTCCTCCCACCCATCCCTAGTTCCCATTTCTCCATCTTGGAGATTATATTTCCTCCCTTCAGCCACAGTCAGCTCATTGATATTGGATACCACTAGCATCATCCTCCCAACTCACATTTCCAACTGACTGTGGCAGAGTCACCCATCTTTCAATTGGTAAAAGGATCTTCATTTAATATAATCAGACCCAGACACTAACTCCAGCACTAACTCCCCATCTACATAAGGATTAAACTGATCAACAATCAGAGTGTTTCTATGTCTTCCTGTGTCTGTGCTTCTATGTTCTCTCAAATTTCTTTCATAGCAATTAATGTAGAACAGTCTTTAGATCTCAGTCATGCACATGTCTATAACCTCCATTAGGTGACAGGCAGAGAAGAAAGGATAAGCAAGACAGCAGCTGAGGTTTAAAGTTTTTTCTCTTTGGTCCAGTATAACTTCACACAGTCTTGGATTCTTCATCTGTGAAATAGATATAAGATGCCCCTTACAGAGATGCTATGAAGACAATATGAAAAGTAACTTGGACACAGGAGGAGCTCAACATGTGACACTACCAGAAACAGTATGCACGTTTGCTCTGAATCCTAAGAGTAGAAACGGAATGGTCACAGCCAGGCCTCTGTTATAACAGCACAGATTTAACACTTGCATAGCGATTTACTAAGGGTGCAGCACATCTCCCTGAAATGAAAACTGAAATACTTTATATTAGAACAAGAGAACAATTACAAGTCACTGCTCAGATTGTTTTGCTTTTTCTTCTCTTCCAGTAAAGTATATCTTCACGGATCCTCCAAAGAAACACCATAAACAAAATAACATTCCTTGTGACCATTTGCTCCAGTGAAGCCACCGGCACTTCAGTAGCTTTAGCAGAAATGTGAGAAAGTGGCAGCACTACAATATGCTTTTAAGAATTAAACGACATTTCCTTTTTAAAATATTTTTTTATTTTTACATTTTTTTCTAAGGTGAACAAATTTCATGTATTTCATATGTACAGATTTAAGAACATAATAATACTTCCCACTCTACCCTCCCTCTCATCCATGCTCCCATTCCCGCCTTCTTCCTTTCCAATTCCTTCCTTTATTTTTTATAATGATCTACACTCAGTCAATTCTATACCCATAAGAATAACTCTACACTAAGTGAAGAATTCAACAAAGAGTAAGAAAAAAACATTGTTCCTCAACAGTAGAGACAAGAGCTATAAACAATCATCAAATCTCAAAATGTCAAATTTTACTTATATACATTCTTTTCGGTACTCTATTAGTTACCATAGATCAAGGAAATATATGGTAGTTGTCTTTTTTGGGACTGGCTCATTTCACTAAGTATAATGGTTTCCAGTTGCATCCATTGTGTTGCAAAACACAGGGTTTCAATCCTTTTTATAGCAGAGTAGTATTCCATACTATATGTATACACAATTTCCTTACTCAGTCATCAGCTGATGGACATCTAGTTGATTCTATATCTTAGCTATTGTGAACTGAACTACATACAGTACAGTACAGATAATTCTTTCAGAAACTTATTTGGGTAAATTCCCAGGAGTGGGACTTCTGGATCATATGACAGATCTAGTTTCAGCTTTCTGAGGTATCTCCATACTGTCTTCTACAATGGGTACACTAATTTACATTCCCACCAACAGTGGATGAGGGTACCTTTTTCTCCATATCCTCGCCAGCATTTATGGTTTGTTGATTTCTATATGGAACCCATTCTAACTGGGGTGAGGTGAAACCTTATGGTGGTTTTGATCTGCATTTCCCTGATGGCTAGTGATCCCAAGCATTTTTCATGTATATGTTGACCATTTGAGAACTTCCTCTTTTAAAAAATGCCAGTTTAAGTCCTTTGCCCATTTCTTAACTGGATTGTTTTGTTGTTGTTGAGTTTCTTGAGCTCTTTAAAGATTCTGGATATTAATCTTTCATCAGTTGCATAGTTTGCAAATATTTCTCCCATTCTGTCAGTTGCCTCTTCACTTTGCTGAGTGTCTCTTTTGAAATGCAAAAGCTTCTTGGGTTGATGTAATTCATTTGCCAATTTTATCTTTGATTTCCTGTGCTTCTGGGGTCTTTTCCAAGAAGTCTTTTCCTATGCCAATGTCTTGCAGGGCTTCCCCCAAAGTTCTCCTCTAGTATTTTGATGGTATCTTGTCATAGTTAGATCCTTGATTCATTTTGAGTTGATTTTTGTATAAGGTATAAGGGTGTTGCTTCATACTTATGCACACAGAGTTCCAATTTTCTCAGCACCATTTGTTCAAGAGACTGTCTTTTATCCAGGGATTAATTTTAGCTCCTTTGTCAAAAATTAGTTGGTTATAGATGCTGGGATTGATTTCTGGAGTTTCTGTTCCATTCCATTGTTCTACACATCAATTTTTTTCACTGGTACTAGACTGTTTTGATTACAACTGCCATTAGAATGTCTTGAAATATGATATTGTAATGCCTCCAGCTTTGTTTTTGGGTGTTTAAGATTGTTTTAGTTGGGGCCAGTGCTGTGCTGTAATGGATAAAGCAGCCTCCTGTAGTGCTCGCATCCCTTATGGGCATCGGTTCGAGTCCCGGCTGCTCCACTTCAGATCCAGCTCTCTGCTGTGGCCTGGGGAAGCAGTACAAGATGGTCCAAGTCCTCGGGCCCTTGCACCCACGTGAGAGACCTGGAAGCTTCTGGCTCATGGCTTTGGATTGGCACAGCTCCAGCCATTGCAGCCATCTGAGGAGTGAACCAGCAGATGGAAGATCTTTCTCTCTCTCTGCCTCCCTTTCTCTATATATATCTCTTTCAAGTAAATAAATAAATCTTTTTTTAAAAAAAGATTGCTTTAGCTACTCAGGGTTTCTTTTGTGTCCATATGAATTTTAGCATTCTTTTTCCTAGATCTGAGAAGAATGTCATTGGTATTTTGATTGGAATTGCATTGACTCTGTCAATTGCTTTCAGTACTATGGACTTTTGAAGATATTAATTCTTCTAATCCATAAACATGGAAGATTTTTCCATTTTTGTGTGTCGTCTTCTATTTCTTCCTTTAATTTTATAGTTTTCATCATAGAGATCGTTCACCTCCTTGGTTAAATTTATTCAAGGTAATTAAATTTTTGTGAATCTATTGTGAATGGGACTGATCTTACACGTTCTTTTTCAGCCATGGTTTTAAATGGCATTTTCTAAGCCGGGGTGTTGGGACTGAATGTCCCCTTGAGTTCCCATGTATTTATTTAACTTACTTCAGAAGCAGAGAGATGGTTACAGACAGGCAGTCAGAAAATGCTCCCATCAAGTGGCTCACTCTCCAAATGCCCTAAATGGCTAGCACTGTGCTGGGGCCAATGCCAGGAGCCAGAGCTCAATCCAGGTTTCCCACATGAGTGATAGGAACCAATTACTGAGCCATCCCTGCTGCATTCCAGTCTTTGAGGGGAAGCTGGAACTGGGAGTTAGAGCCAGGACTCAAACCCAGGCTCTCCAATAAGGGTGTCGGAATCTTAAAGGTTAAGCCAAATCCCTGCACTCTCGTTTATGTTTTTGTTCCTTTGGCATCATGGCAGTGTTCTGGGATGGGTTTTAACTTAAATCCCTAATCAGAAGTTTTTATTAAAAAGCTCACAAAGCTCTTTTTCTGACAATTTTTAAATTCTACCTCTGCCTACTACAAGTAGAGTCATTCCTCGGGTTTGTTGGAGGGTTAGTTCCAGGAGCCCCTGCAGTTACCAACATTTGCAGATGCTCATAATATACAGTATTTGTGTATAATCTATACAACCATCCTGTATACTTAAAGCTATCTCTAGATTACTTGTTTGTTTGTTTTTTTTTTTTATTTATTCATTTGAGAGGCAGAGTTACAGAGAGAGGGAGAGACACAGAGAGGTCTTCCATCCATTGGTTCACTCCTCAAATGACCACAATGGCTGGAACTGGGCCAATCTGATGCCAAGAGCCAGGAGCTTCTGGGTCTCCCAAGTGGGTGCAGGGGCTCAATCACTTGGGCCACCCTCCACTGCTTTCTCAGGCCATCAGCAGTGAGCTGGATCAGAAGAGAACCGATGTCTATATGGGATGCCGGCGCCACAGGCAGAGAGGCTTAACCCACAGCACCAGCCCCTAGATTACTTGTAATACTAATACAGTGTAAATGCTGTGTAATAAAGCTGCTACAGTATATTGTCAGGGGACTAAAGATGAGAAAGTTTGTACATGTTCAGCACAGGTGAAATTTTTTTCTAATATTTTCAACCTGCATTTGGTTCATAGAACCTGTGAATACGAGGGCAAACTGTACTCAAATAATTTTTTTCTATACATTTTAGCCTCTTGCGAGGAAAAAGATTAAACCAGAAACATATGAAGTTTTGAACCATAACAGCCATTATGGAAAGCAGTGTGGAGTTTCCTCAAAAATTAGAAATAGAAGAACCACATGAGCCAGTAACCACCATGGGTATATATCCCAAGGAAAGGAAACGAGTTGAGGGAACAGACACCTGTACACCCACGTTTACTGTAGCACTATTCACAACAGCCACGATACAGAATGAACCAAAGTGTACACTGACAGATGAGTAGATAAACAAAATGTGGTTCCATATACACAGTGGAATACTACTCAAGCATAAAAAGAGTAAAATCCTGTCATTTGCAGCAGCATGGATGACCCTGAAGGACATTACAGTAAGTGAAATAAGTCAGGCCCAGGGACTATTACTGCATGTTTTCACTTATATGTGAAAGCTTCAAAAGTTGATCTCATAGAAGTAGAGAGTAGAATAGTGATGACCAGAGGCTGGAAAGGGCAGAAGGGAGGAAGGAATGGGAGAGACAATGGTTAATGGGTACAGAAGTGCAGTTGGATAGAGGAATACTTACAACATTCTATACCACAGTGGGGTAACTGATGGAAAATAATTAATTATATATCTCAAAATAGCTAGTAGACAGGATTTAGAATGCTCCTAACACACACACACACACAAATCATAAATACTTGAGGTGGTAGATATGCTAATTGCCCTCATCTGATCAATACATGTATTGAAATATCACACTGTAAAATTATTGTTTCAAATAAAAATTTAAAATATTTTTTAAAACAGAAGCCTTGAACTATAAATCCTTTTGCTCCACCAGATTTAAAAATTCTATTGTGGAGCACTTCCTGGTTTTTCATTTTCTCTGAGTTGTAGGAGAGACCTTGGAAACCTCAGAAACAAACTTGGACCTGTATTGAAGAACAGACAAAGCATTTACTAGAGATGCTAATTCTGAAATCAGAAAACTCCTGATCACTCTTTTAATGATGGATATACTTGTTCACATTAGTATTTTATTAGAGAATCACAGCTTGGAATTGGGTGAGACCTCAGTCGTCATGGATAGCACACTGGCCAAACACAATCAAATGTAGCTTAACTATTTTAAAGTGGCCCTTACAGTTTTTAAAATTAAGGACTTCCCATGAAAAATGCAAAGCTTCTGTTTTCCTTGAAAATCTGGCACGATTCAAAGCTTGGGCAGCAACAATCAACTCCAATAGAGAATGTTTGATAGAGGTTTGCCTGTCCAGAGGCCACATTCCATAACCCTCCCTCTCACTTGTCTCCCATCAGGCCTGCTACACTCTATCCCACCTGTTGGATCCTTGCCCACACCTGAAATGCAGACACCTTAAAGAAAAAAAAAGGGGGGGGGGGATAGAACCTGGACCCAGAAAGAGCTTCCCTATCCACTGGCTCCATGCTCTTCCACCAGGTTTGTATCATAGACCCTGCAGCTTTAAATTGAAGGTAATTTCTAGACCTCACAAGATTGTTAGGAGGATTTTAAAAAGTCCATGGAAAGTGCTTTGTGAACCATAATGTAAAGTGTTGTCATCATTATCTGTCTCCCAGCCTTCTGTGAGTTGGATAAATCCTCATGTCTACCTTAAATGTCATTTGACTTTCTTATTCCTTTCCATTATTACACTTTGTATGACATAGTTTAAAAATATAAATGATATTAATTTGATATATGTCCTTTCTCATTCAACAACAGTAGAAAAGACGAACAAATAACAACAGAAAATAATGTGAATTGTTGAATGCTAGTAGTTCCTTACACGGTCATTTCTGTCTGTGGTGAAGGTATGAAATTGGTGCAAAGTGTAATTACTGGCTTGCTGATGCCTTCACGTGCTAGTTTATAAGTTCACCCACAAGGCACTTGGAGCCTCAAAACAAAACTGACAGTCCAGGTATCAGGTGCTCCCGTGGAACTGAAACCCTGACCTCTTTCAAGAGTCTCGTCTATGTTCCTGGAAAGGAGCCAGTCTATGAAAAAAAAAATCTACAGTTTAACATGAGCTCTAAAACCTTAGACTCTGGAGTAGTAACCTATGGCACGTATTTTGCATCTATCAACAAATGAATATTGACATATCTTCCAAAAGTCGATGAAAGACTTGAAAGAACACAGAATCTTTCCAGAAACAGGCAGAGGTGGGTGCAGAAAACTGCACATAAATAATTATGCCATGGATATAGAAATGTTAGCAAAGCTCTATGTCATGGATGCTATCTTGTTATGCTACGAATGGACACATATGTATTTCTGTTCTGGTCACTTTACAACATATTATTCTGGTGTGGGGAATCACAAACCACTTTCTGCTTTTAATGCTAAGGATGTCATGCCTAACTAGACATGGAAATCGAGAGGAAGAAGGGACTTCAATCGCAATCAAGTCAAGTCTTGATATCACCAAAATGGGAGTAATTTATGATTCAAGACACAATCCATTGAGCAAAATCATCTGACAAATCCTTTTAAAAGCCACATAGGGCAATTACAGCTTTTCCTGAAGTTTAATGAAACCTGCACACAGATGAACGAATGCCAAATTACTACAAAGTCCTCAGTGTACATTTTATTACAAAAAAAAATCAAACAAACAACAGCATCATTTAAGAAATCAGTTCTTTCAATAGACGTCCCAAGGCTGATGTTTAAGCCAGTCTCCTTGGCAACCGAGGAACACTGTACATACCTGGGCCGGGGGTGAGGGGAGGAAGGGGGAGCAACTCTGGGGTTAGTAGCAGAAGTAACCAGAGTAGTAACTGCTCCCTCTAGACGACGCTGCTTGAGGCTGCCTACCCCTGAAATTTCAACTCCGGGTCTCGCCCCCCACCCCGGGAGCACCAGCAGCCTCCCACCCTCTCCCCTGGGTCTGCAGACACCAAACCCGGACAGGTTACAACGAGACAGACTGGCTTACCCGCTAGGGTGAGCGATCTGCTGGGTTATGTACCGGAGGCGGCAGCGCGGGCACCGGGCTCTCCCTGTTGCACAATGGCTCTGCTTGCTCCTCACGGTGCTGAGGTTAAGGGAAACCGCAGTAGCTTCGCCCTGCCGGTTTAGGGATGCAGTAGTGGCGAGGGAGCGCGCGCGCCTGCGCGCCCCCGGACTCCCGGGCGGATACTGTGGTCCCTAGTAAATAGAAAGCAGCAGCCCGCGCGGCAGGTGGCTCGGCCGGCTCGCTCGGCCCCAGGCAGCCGGCTGCAGCCTCCAGACGCACCTTTAGGGCCCCCCGGGCGGGTTCGGACGCCCCAGCGGCTCCGCCCACTCCCGCCTCACGCGAGCCCGCGCGCAGCCCCCCGCCCCTTCCCTCTCCGCGGGTAGTCGGCGCGCGCGCTCCCCTCCCCGCTCCGCCCCCGCCCCCGCCGCTGGCGAGCCGCGCGCGTGCCCGCTCTCCCCGGAAGTCCCGCTCCTCCGCGCAGCCCCCCTTCCCTCCCTGGCACCTGCGCTGCCGGCCGGTGGGTCACGTGCACAGCCTGCAGCCGCAGCTGTCCGCCCTGCTGCGACGCTTGAGACCCTGGAGCCTCGCCCCCACTCTTTTTCCAGGTCTGGAGAGCAACCTGCGCAACCTGACACAGTGTCCAGTGTGTTGCCCCAGGGCGCGCTGGCCCTCTGTCCTCCCTGATCCTGCCTACTTATAAAGTTCAAGGCGCCGCTGCTACTCCTAGCGACCCTTCTTCCGGTAATATAGTTTATGGTTATCTTCGAGAACGGATTCACGGTAACTTTCAGAAGTGACAGGGGACCAACATGCCAGAAGTGGACAGAAGTCCTGAACCTGGGAAATGAAAGGATATGTTGTCACAGCTGATTCCAGGCAGACAAGGCCCAGAGCAACACCTTTAAATTCCAGGGCTTGGCATGCTGTTGTGCACTTGCCGGCTCATTCACGTCAAACTTGTGTGAAACACTTAAGCACAGCAATAATTGTTACAGGTATTTCACCTTAGAATTGAAAACCTTGGTCCCATGTGGAATTATACCGCCCGAATCAGCAGAACTGAATGTGAAATTGGAGTCAGCTGTATTTTGTAGAAGGCCTGGGTTTAGCCTACTGCAAAGATAGAATTTCACAGAATGTTAAGTCCTGTCTCTTGCAGGTTTGTATCCTCCCACACACAATAGAAGAGGAACAGTGCCCTCATCTATTTTGAGGTGTCCTTAACATTCTCATTAGTCTCAAGTCAATGGTTTAGCAATTGTGTTCCTCTTTTAGACCCACAATCTGTTTGCTACCCCTAGGGCATGTCTGGCTGGCTTCCAGCGCTTGGATCCTGTGGTCTCGATAGTTGGAATTCAGGATGCTGAGTTCCAAAAGTAAGGAAAGTCTTGGTCACCAAGACAGATAAAGAGGAAAGAACGAAAAACAGCTGACTGAAAACATTAGCTGCTGTGTCAATTTCTAGAATTTTTCTGGAGCAGTTTGATTCTTTTCATTCAGTGTGGCTTGATAACAGATCAAATTTGAAAGTACAATTTGAATCCCAGATACCGAAAAGGAGTGGTGCAGATCAATAAAACACCTCTTTTAAGGTTCAAAAGTTGATTGTCATCGAAGTTGCTGCACTAAGAATCTGAAACTCATCTGTATTGGTTGACTGATCTGTTGGTTCAGAATAAATAAATACAATTAAACAGTGAAGAATATAACTGTGTTTGTATGGAAATCTTCCCACCACCAGCTCATGGGGGCGGGGGGGAATCCTTGGCCTTAGCACGATGTCTGTCACATAGTAGATGCTCAATGAATACTGCTTACTGACATATGGCTATTAAGAACTAATTAAGAAAATGTTTGTTAAATAATTAATTCAGAGAGGGCAAATTTTTCCTAAAAGACTCAAGTATTTTCTTAAGAGTAGTGGGTTTGGGACTGGCACTGTGGTGCAGCAGGTTAAAGCCCTGGCCTGTGGCACTGTCATCTCACATAGGCACTGGTTCAAGTCCTGGCTGCTCCACTTCTGATCCAGCTCTATGCTATGGCCTAGGAAAGCAGTGGAAGATGGCCCAAGTGCTTGGGCCCCTGCACCCCCATGGGAGACCTGGAGGAAGCTCCTGGCTCCAGGGTTCAGATGAGCTCAGCTCTGGCTGTTGTGGTCATTTGGGGAGTGAACCAGCAGATGGAAGACCTCTTTCTGTGTCTCTTTCTCTGGCTCTATGTCTTTCTGTAACTCAAAAAATCTTTAAAAAACAAGTGGGTTTTTATTTCTTTTTTTTTTTTTTACTTGAAAAGCAAGGAGACAGAGAAAGACATCTTTTATTCAGTGATTTACTCCCCAAATGCCCTCAACAGCCAGGATGGAACTAGGCCAAAGCTAGAAACCCAAAACTCAATCCAGTCTCCCACATGGGTGGTAGGAACCCACGTACTTGAGCCATCATTGCTGCCTTCCAGGATGTGCGTTAGCAAGTAGCTGGATGGGAAGCAGAGGCAGCACTAAAACGCAGGCACTCTTATAGACACAGGCACCCTAAGATGTGGCTTAACAGCTTTGCTCAGCTCCTGCACCAAGTAGTGTTTTATTTATTTAAAATAATTAGTAGTTTGTTAGATAACCACCAAAACTCAACACAAGGATATTTTCCAGTTCATTCTGTTACTAGAAGAGAAAATAAATTTTAGGCACTAGCCCTTCTCGGGTATCCTTATATCTGGTTTTCCAGTTTCTTAAAAAAAAAAAAAAAAGCTTAAAACAATGCTTCCTAAAAGCTGCCTTTTTTTTCTTTTTTTTTTTTTTTAAAGATTTGTGCATTTATTTGAAAGTCAGAGTTGTACAGAGAAGGAGAGGCAGAGAGAGAGAGAGAGGTCTTCCATCTGTTGGTTCACTCCCCAATTGGCTGAAATGGCCGGAGCTGCACTGATTCGAAGTCGGGAGCCAGGAGCTTCCTCTGGGTCTCCCATGTGAGTGCAGGAGCCCAAGGACTTGGGCCATCTTCTACTGTTTTCCCAGGCTATGGCAGAGAGCTAGATCAGAAGTGGAGCAGCTGGGACTAAAACCAGCACCCATATGGGATGCCAACACTGCAGGAGGCGGCTTTACCCACTATGCCACAGCGCCAGCCCCAAACTGCCCTTTTCTCTTAGCTTTTAGAATGTGTTAGGCAATGCAGTCCATGTAGGGCTTTTAGTTAGTGTCCCTCTTTCAATCTAGTGATGTGATGAGAGATGAGCTGAAAAAGAAAAATGAAGCTTGTGTCCTCCGACTGCAAACATTAGAAAACTTATTCTATCCAGTTTAGGCAAAAAGGAGTTTCATAGAAGGGTATCAGGAGCTCTGAGAACTGATGGGAAGCCTCCCAGAGTAGGGAGCTGGCAGGAGGTAGAGCAACCCTAGAGGACACAGAAGCAGTGATGACAGAATAATCAGGGCAGGCATGTTGTGTCTAGGAGTCTCCAGCTGGAAGGGGTGAAGCCCAATCTATGGCTCTTTATACTGCAAATTCATGTCCCAGCTTCCAGGTGTCCTAACTTGGAACAGTGGCTTTTCCCTCAGTTAAGGTGGGGTAGCATCCATTCATCAAAGCCCCATCGGGTTTAAGAAAGCAAAGTGGACGGTGGGTGGCACAAAGTAGCATAATTCATCGGAGGAAATATGGTGCCAGGCCAAATGAGCTGGGGAAACACTGAAAAATGGATCCTTGTCACACTGGTGTATTAAAGACTCTGAAATCTTATACTGAAGAAATCTCCTTCAATTCCTAAGTATTCTGGAGTCTGGTTGAGTATGGGACCCCTCGCTACCCCAGCCCCCCAGCTTACCTCTGTACTCCTCGGGAAAGCACGAATTGTTGCACCGTTCCTTTCCCATCTATCGTCAGCTTGTCCATGAACCAAGATGTAAGAGCATAGCATAAAGCTAATGTTATCATAAGCTTTTCCACAATTTTAACAGCTGTGTGAGAAGCAGAGTTGGAACTGTCTTCAGACAGATTAGATCTCAATCGAAGATGACATCACGAAAGAGAGCTATGTCACAGTTCCTTATTCAACTCAGTGATTACCTGTCATAGCTGCCTCCTCCCATAGCAAGTGAGGAAGCAAGTGTCATTTTTAATGCCAGTGTCATGGTTTTCAGTCACAAATCAGTAGTGACATGAAGGAGTCACTGAGTCATATTTCTAATTACCACACTTCCAGGGAGAAGAGATCAATATTTATTATGCCAAAACCAAAATTGATTTGCCATGGTATTTTCTAGTTTTGAAGTGAAAAATACAAAATAACTCCAACACTTCAATGTGTTCAATTACCTGTTAAGTGTACTTTGTAGCTAAGTCTTCCTATTCTTCAGGGGCTAGTATCACTCAAAACCAGTTGTGCCAGAGGAAAATTGTTACTATTAAAATGCCTGATGTTTGCATTTTTCTGCCACTTTCTGTGGGACAAAATTCTGTTACTGTTTTCAGTCTTATTCAATGTAATCAACTAGACACATGATGGGAGTTTAGTAAAGATCTATTATACTGAATAAAAAATAGTGCCTGTCCACAAGACAGAATAGTTTAATCACCTTACTAAATTGAAACAGATAAATTTGGAATGGATTCCTCCAAAATATGGAGACCAATTTAAAGATAAATTGCTGTATGATTATTCAGAGTGCAAAGATGTAAAAAGATTGCAAAATCTGGTGTTAGAGAGAATGTTGGTAAATAGGAACATATGAAAGCACAAATGGATACAAGACCAAACATTTTGTAGAACAACTTGTCAATATTTTCATTGGTTACTATGGCTTTTGACTCAGCAACTTCCCTTCCAAGAATTTATCCTGACTACCACAAACAAAAACGCAGTGATGTATGCGAAAGAACACTCGTGATGGCTTTGTAATATCCAAGGTGAGGGGAAGAGAGAGGGAGGGAGATAGTGAAAATACAGACCCATCATTTGAGGACCAAAGTATAAGAATATGAAGTAGCCATTTTAAAAATAGAAATCTGGAACAGGCATGTACCCTTGTGGTAAATTCACTCCACCCCATGTTTCAGGGCCTGAGTTTGATTACTCTCCCTGGCTCCTGATTGCAGCCCCCTACCATTGCAGTTGATGGGAGGCAGCAGTGATGTCTCAGACAATTGGCTTCTTATCACCCACGTAGGAGATCTGGCTCTCAGCTTTAGCCCCCAACCCAGTCATTTTGGGCATTTGGGGAAATGAATAAGTAGCTCAGAGTCCCTCTGCTTCTCAAATAAACAAACAAATAGAGATCTTCTTACACTGATGTTAAAGATACATCACTCTGAGAAAAAGCAAGTTGAAGATCATTTGTGTATTAAGATCACTTTGTGTAACAGTGTGTGTTTTTCCATTTTATTGGCTCATTAGCAAAGGGGTGGATCTCAAGCTAGCTCCACCCAGTCCCACATACATAATGCCTGTTACTCCACTATTACGGACATACTGATTCACTGTGTGACCTAGTGTCTCACCTACGCCCTAAGTCATCCAAAAGGTCAGGATGGACCCTCTTAGGACACACATGAAATCCTTTCTTGCTGGGTGTTGGGAGCTGGTGGACTCACTGGAAAGGAAGACTGACATGCTCTGTATCACAGATATCAGTTGTGTTGGACTCAAATGAATGAAGATTCAGTGTTGATCAATGCAGGGGTGACCATTCTGAAAGTGGAGGAGAGTAGTGCCTCTGATGTCAACTCTGCACCCATCCATGGATTCTTTTTGACCAGTCCCTTGCCCTTACCCAAGGACCATGCTTCATTATCAAGTTGTCACTGTCTTCCCGTCATTCCAATCTAAGGAACCCCATCTAGTCTTACCAGGTAACAAGCTTCATTCTTCCCCATTGCCTCCAAAACTCTGTCTTTCCTCTGAGGCCTGGGCTTTTGAAGTTCATAAATAAACCAAAAAGCAAATAGAGTTTGTTTTCACAAACTGTCATCTCTAATGTCATCCTCCATTGAGGCAAGTTTTGTAATATGTCTTCCACTAGAACTAAAATGGTTAGCAGGTATATCTAGAAATATCCTAGATAAGAAAATATTTTCTCTGAGAAAGAAGATGACATGGATCTTATCTTTTTCATTTTATGCCTTTCTTTACTCTTAACAATTTTTAAGAAGTAGGTATTTATTTATTTTCAATCTATGAGAGAGAAGGGGTATGTGTGTGTGTGTGAGAGAGAGAGAGAGAGAGAGAGAGAGATCTTCCTCTGCTGTTTCATTCTCCAAATGCCCTCAACATTTAGGGCTGGGCCAGGCTGAAGCTAGGAGCATGGTACCCAGTCTGGAACTCTCACATTGAGTTTTAGGGAGCCAGGATCTTCAATCATCACCTACTACCTCACAGGATACATTAGCAGGAAGCTGGATCAGAAGCAGAGCCAGGAATTGAACCAGGCACTCCAACATGGGATACAGGTGTCTGAAGCATCATCTTAACCAGCAAGTCAAATGCTCAATCTGTTTGCAATTTTTATAATAAGCTTGAATGACATTTGTAACATTAAAATGATCTAATGAACAAAAGTACTTTTTAGAATCATCCTAAAGAAATCAGTGTTATAACACTTTTAGTTGCATTACTGCAAGATATTAAGCATCATAGGAAGAAAAATTATTCAAAACATTTTAGGAGTCCTTAAAATAATCTGGCCACATTGTTGACTACAGAACTATCTTGTTGTGTGCCTGGTACAGGTGGAAAACTAACAAACAAATGAAATACATGTAAGGAGATCATATATTTCCAACACTTGGTCAACGTAGCTGCGAGATAAATGTCTGGAGTCATAATTCCATACCCTTTCCTGAATCTCTGCCTTTCTCTTTAACCACAGTGACGAATGAGTCAAAATATTTTTTTTACCAGTCTCCTATATCAGACACGGTTCTTTGCCTTCTGTTTTATACAACAGAAATTGATTCTGATAACTTAAATTTGGAGATACTTATTTGAAAGATACTGGTGACATAGAATTGAAGGTCTGGAAGGAAAAACCTAAATATCCAAAATTTTAGTGGGACCTGGAATCCAAATAACTTCACTCTATTCAAGATTCAGATTCCCAGGAAAGTCTAATTGGCTCTGTCCAGATTATGAGCCCATTACTGTACTAAGAAGGGGAAGTGAGGGAGGACAAGATCATGTGGAATGAGGAATGAGTGGTTCCAAAAAATAATGGTAAAATTTTTTAATTTAAAGGGCCAAGAAATGCTGCGTAAGCAAAATAGTAACTATTCATTATCTCCATCTTCTAATGGGAGACTTAATAGAAGAGATGTATAATTTTCCTTTTTACAAAAAAAAAGTGCTTACTTGAAGGAGGGAGGGAGGGAGAGATGGAAGGAGAGAGAGAGAGAGAGAGAGAGAGAGAGAGAGAGAGAGAGAGAGAACTCAACTGCTGATTCACTCCACAAATGCGCACAAGGGTGAGTGAACTGGGACTGCGCCAAGTTAAAGCAAGGAGCTGGGAACTCCATCCAGATCTCCCACGTGGGTGGCTGGGATCCAATTCTTTGAGGTATCAGTACTGCCTCTCAAGGTCCACAATAGCAAGAAGGTGGAATCAGGAGCTAGACCTTGGTATCAAGTCCAAGAACCTCCTCCAATATGGGACTTACTCCAATGCTAGGCCAAATGCTCATCTCTGTTATTTTCTTTCAATACTTCCTTTTATTATCTCCTCTGCTGTTCCATTACTCCTTTAAAATATATTTAATATAACCTACTGAATATAAAGACATCTCATGGACTCTATTCTGAAAAATTTCTTTCTTGTGTTTTAGGCCACTGATCATGGAATTTAAATGGAACACTTAATGATACATCAAAATTGTAGTGTCTAATTTTAGAACTACCTGTGTGGGATCAATTTTCACAAAAAAATCACTGCTATTTTACTGCAGTATAAGGTAGATTAATGTCCCTGGAGCTTCTAAATTCTAATCCACAGTAGTAATGTATGAATTTAGGCATGGAATTAAGAAAAAAAGACTTGTTCACTTCATTCATCAAAATCATCCATTCATTCACATTTAAGTAACACTTCCCAGGCCTCCTCCTGAGGATAAAATTAGGTCAGAATATCTGTCAAAAATAACACAAAAATAATTCCTTAGCTTCAACTGGTCTGCTAACAGAAGCCGGCAGCCTCGGCTTTCCCAAATTTTATTCCAAGTTTTCTTAAAGTTTTCAATGAACTCTGATGATTCACCTGAAGCATCCTTGGCAGCACAAGGAATGGTCCTTTTGCTGTAGATACCACAAACGAACCTCCACAACCTGCCTTGTACATCACCTCTCCTCTCTCTCTCTCTCTGTTCCTACTCAGCAGCTGTCAAGGGAGGGGGATCTTGTTCCTTAGGGGACAATGTCTAAGTCATTAATGTGTTGCCTAGCTGGACAGGGCAGGTGGTACTGGCATCTAGAGGGTATATCAAGGATGCTGCTAAATACCTGCAATGTACAGGACAGCTCCTTGCAACAAAGTGTTATCTGATCCCTGCTTTCAATTCTATGACTAAGAATCCTTCTCTAGACATAGACCTGAGCTTCAGAGAGGTGGCCTAGAGGAGAACTTGAGTAACAGAGAGGTTCTATCCTTGAAAATCATCAGCCTCTGACTATTTTAAGACAAAACATGCACTTCATCTCTGTTTTCCCTTAGGATGAGGTTTTTCTCTCAGAAGTCTCCTAAGCTCATCACAGGAGTTGGTGGCATGCAGGGCCATATCCAGCACAGGCAGGCCTGAATACCAGAGGGGATCCCTGGATGCTCCTGCTTGGGCCTGAGCAACATTAAAGATAGCATTGCCTCCTTTAAGGATGCTGTAATGATCACAGAGGGATTGCACAAGCAATGGTGCCTCCCTCATGGCTGTTGTTTTTTGTTTCCAGCAGTTCACCCTGGTATCATCTTTCTTCTGTTAACAGATTCCACTACCCTGATTTGGGGCAGGGAGCGCAGGCAACACATAACTCAGGGAAGCCAGACAAAGACCTTCTTCAGGATATTTTTCTTTTTTACTCAAGCTGATCAAAAATAATTTTCTTTCTGGTTGGAAGGCTAGAAAGTACAGACACTTTTCAACTTACACTAGGGATACATCCAATAAATCCACAAATAAATTGAAAATAAAATAAGTAAAAAAATGAATGTAATTTACTAAACACATAGCTTAGCAATACAGCATGCTAGTATCAATTATTTGCGCTGGTGAGCATGTGTCCACAGGGAGCGATGATTCATTGCCTCTGTCCAGCATCACAAAAGCATCACGCTGCATATCAGTAGCATGGAGAAAGACTAACATTCAAATTATAAGCACAAGTTCTCCTTAATGTATGTCACTTTCCACAACATTGTAAAGTAGAAGGATCATCTCATAAGTTTTCAGTCTGTCTGTGCTGTGGGTATACATCTCTAGGAGCAACTGTCTTAACACAGTGAGATTATCACAGAGCAAGGAGAGAAGGGGAAGTGAAAGAGATCAAGCAATACAGTGCTAGTGTCCTAGGTTATCCTAAATCTAGCTCCATCCCCAGATGATGATGGGTAAAATAAATTTATCATTCCCTCTTTGAGGTCAGTAATTTGTTTTATTTTATTTTTTTTTTTTTGACAGGCAGAGTGGACAGTGAGAGAGAGAGACAGAGAGAAAGGTCTTCCTTTTGCCGTTGGTTCACCCTCCAATGGCCGCCGCGGCCGGCGCACCGCGCTGATCCGATGGCAGGAGCCAGGAGCCAGGTGCTTTTCCTGGTCTCCCATGGGGTGCAGGGCCCAAGCACCTGGGCCATCCTCCACTGCACTCCCTGGCCACAGCAGAGGGCTGGCCTGGAAGAGGGGCAACCGGGACAGAATCCGGCGCCCCGACCGGGACTAGAACCCGGTGTGCCGGCGCCGCTAGGCGGAGGATTAGCCTAGTGAGCCGCGGCGCCGACCATTAATTTGTTTTAGATCATTTCCAATGTAAGACTCTTGGCTAATACACCAGTCATCATATATATATGAAGATATATATATATGTGTGTGTGTGTGTGTGTGCGTGTGTATATATCAGTCTTCTTCACAATTTAATAAGGCAGTATGAAACAACACATGAAAAGTGCTTATATGAGTTGTACATGGTGTTCTCTTAAGGTTTTGAGTATGGTTTTGATTCTAGAAAGGGTTCATTCATAGCAATTCATTTAATTGTACAATTATGTTTATGCATTTTCCTCTAGGTTGATTTTGTATTATATAGGTTAGAAGTCCAGCCTGGTCTCTGTGGGCTAACATAAAGTCGATAGGACTGAGTTCCTTTGTGGAACCTCTAGGAGACAATCTGCTTCTGCACCTCTCTGCTGACTTCTAGAGATGTCTTCTGCAGTCTGCTGCTCATGAGCGCTGTTAATGTCAGCTTTCCATCACTATAACAAAATACCTGAGGGAAGACTACATTTATAAGGAAAGACATTTATTTCAACTCATGGTTCTGGAAGTTCAGAATTCATGATTAGGTGGCCCCATTGGTTTGGCTTCTGGTCAGGATGGCACATGACAGTGGGGAGTGGTGGAGTGTTGTGCAGTGGAAGATCTCGTAGGGACCAGGTAGCAGAGAGAGAGAGAGAGTGGATGAAGACAGGCAAAGAATTAAGGTGGAATCCAGTTCATAATGTTGCATGAGAAAAGCCCCTGGAGCACCTGGAGGGGTAGTCTAAAAAGCAGGTGGCTCTCATGCCTAGGTAGCTGAGTGACAGATTCAGGAATCAGTAAAGTAAGGGTGGAAATTGAATCTAGCAGGAAGATGAGACAGGGAGTGATGTAGAGCGAGTACAGTCAAAAGCCTGAGACAAAGCATGAAGGAAATCTATATCTAACGTGCAAATGGAAGAGTGGAAGCCACAGGGAATTGAATGATAGGTCTTGGAGATATATGGGGAAAGAACACTTCAAAAATAAGGCTACAAGCAATAGAATCAAGTATTTCTTGAATGGCCAAGTAAGATGGCAAAAGAGTTTTGACTGGAGTTAGTGGTTTGGAGCTCCGTGATGTGATTAGCTGTATGCTCACTGCAGTAGTAGAGTTTCTGCTTGCCAAGTGTTAGTAGTGATTGGGAGACAAGGAAGAGAAAAAAGGAATATAGACAACTCTGTCAAGAAACTTAACTTTAAAAGGAGAATAGATACCAGACAGAAGATAGAGGAAACAGCAATGAGGTTGTTTATTTGTTTTCAAATTGTTGGAGCCCTGGCTACATTTAAATGCTGGTGAGAAAAGAAAAAAATATTTTGGAGTTAAGAGAGTTCAGAGTAGACAGTTGATGGAGGATCATTGTGAATCCAGAGAGTTCAGATCAGTGAGAACCACAGGGAGAAGTTGAAAGCAGTAGAGCTACTCCAGGTCCCCAAGGAAGTAGGAAGGGTCAAGTTGAAGGGTCAAGTTGGACCCTTGCTTTACTTGAGACTTTTATGCTAAATCATTTACCTCGCTGGGCACAGAATTATTTTTCTTTACAAGAAACACCAAGATCATCTATCAAGAAAGTGGAAGATATAAGAAACTCCTTGCAATTCGGGGTCAATAAGCATATGGGTTTGGTGTAAATAAGCTGTCTCTGGCTGGAAAAGCAAGTATGTCAGCCTGGAGTCAGGCAGCATGAACAAGTTCTCTGCTGAAGCCGTCCTTGTGGCATGAAACAGCTGTCTGGGAACACCCCTGCTGGGAGGGATGGCTGATGGAGCAAGAGCTGCGCTGCTACAGGGCAGTGATTTTTAGCCAGGAGGCTCATGACTCAGTGCTGTCATTTCAGCATGTATAAAGGGTCTCAACAAACACAATAATACGAATTCCCTTATGCTCCCTCTTTTCCCCACAGGGAACATCACTGAGAATAAATAAGGATGAGGATAATAGGAAACAATGTTCACACAATAAAAATCCCTACTGATGAAAATAAGTTTTTGGTGTTTAATGGAGTCAGAGAAAGGGAAGTTGAGTCAGATTTTCTATCACAGCACTGCAAAAAAAGCCTTCCAATAAAAGCAGGCTTGGTGTCCGCTATTGCTGCAATGCAGTATTTACCACTGTGAGTATACACTGTTGGAAACTTGGAACAATCGGTTTCATCTCTCAATCTGGAAGAACAGTGATGTGGCGGCAAAGGCTTTGCTTGTTGGTCATTGATAAGTGCAGTGCAGGTGGATCCACTTGTCCTCTGCCAGCTGAGAGTTACAGAAACTGGGGAGTGCCAGGGTGCAGGTATAATTTCTCCATTACCTACTTTCTCCTAGTGGTAAATGATTTAGCATAAAAGTCTGAAGTAAAGCGAGGGTCCATATCCCTCCACTCTTGCTTACAGAGAACAAAGGCTGGCATAACAGCTGAAATTCCTAAATCAGAGACTTTCCAAAGCTGTACAGAATAGCAAAGACAGGAATGCACAGAACTGAAAATTAAGTGGGAATCTGAGTTATGAAAAGTGCCTCAAAAAGACACAAACTGAGGAGCTGGTCCTGCGGCGTAGTGGGCTAAGCCTCCGCCTGCAGCGCCAGCATCCCATATGGGCACCAGGTCTAGTCCTGGCTGCTCCATTTCTGATCCAGCTCTCTACTGTGGCCTGGGAGGGCATTGCGTGGGCCCCTGTACCCATGTGGGAAGCCTGGAGGAAGCTCCTGGCTCCTGGTTTTGGATCAGTCCAGCTCCGGCTGTTGCCCCTATTTGGGGAATGGGCCAGCATATGGAAGACCTTTCTGTCTCTCCCTCTCTCTGTCTGTAACTCTACCTGTCAAATAAATAAAATAAAATAAAATAAAATAAAATAAAATAAAGACACAAATTGAAAGAAAAGAAGCAGTTATCAGAAGCCAGCAACGGAGGTCAAGAATTCTGTAGTCCGCTAAGAGCAGAAAGCACTGGCTCCAGTGAATAAGTGGCAGGGCATTGGATGAGAACTGGAGAAAAGGGTTACTCATGACAGAAACCTGCTTTACTTTTTTTCAGCAGTGAGATGTAGGAGAAGAAATGAAAATGGTGTCAACAGACTTAACATGTCACTGAGTTGCCTACATTGTGAGGGCATACAAGAAAAACAGCAGGCGGCCGGCACCACGGCTCAATAGGCTAATCCTCCACCTAGCAGTGCCGGCACACCGGGTTCTAGTCCCGGTCGGGGCGCCGGATTCTTTCCTGGTTGCCCCTCTTCCAGGCCAGCTCTCTGCTGTGGCCCAGAAAGGCAATGGAGGATGGCCCAAGTACTTGGGCCCTGCACCCGCATGGAGACCAGGAGAAGCACCTGGCTCCTGCCTTTGGATCAAGGCAGTGTGCCAGCCATGGGGGCCATTGGAGGGTGAACCAACGGCAAAAGGAAGACCTTTCTCTCTGTCTCTCTCTCTATCCACTCTGCCTGTCCAAAAAAAAAAAAAAAAAAAAAAAAAAAAAACAGCAGGTACCAGCAAACAATAGAATGGCTTTCCTAACCTTTGGTCAAGTGCCTGAGAAACTTCAGTGCAAAGACTTCTCTGGTAAAGGTGAGTCTGAGCACTGGGCTCAGACCTAAAATGAAACTGGAATATCTTGTCTCTTTTCATGAATCTGACAATTTTACTCCCAAACCATAAGTGTAAGGCAGGCTGCTCTGATGCATACCCAGATGGGTCAAGGGACATCAATGGTAGGAGAGGCTGGCGCTGTGGCATGCAGTGCCTGCATCCCATATGGGCACTGGTTCAAGTCCCGTCTGCTCCACTTCTGATCCAGCTCTCTGCTATCGCCTGGGAAAGCAGTAGAAGATGCCCAAGTCCTTGCATGAGAGACCTGGAAGAAGCTCCTGGCTCCTGGCTCGGATCAGCTCAGCTGTTGTGGCCATCTCGTGAGTGAACCAGCAGGAAAATATCTCTGTCACTCTCTCTCTCTGCCTCTGCCTCTCTGTAGCTCTACCTTTCAAATAAGTAAATAAATATTAAAAAAAAAAAGGCACCGCCTCCCCTTGGCTTTATGCAGTATAACTGGTAGGTTTGAAGGCTGTGAAGTTTTATTGCGTGCAAAGAGTTTTGACTTCCTCCGTAACACTGTGATGGAAATGGATGCATCATGGAGGGAAACTGTCTAGCCACCTCTTGGCTGAGGAGCTAGAACGGACTTAGCAAGGTAGCTGGTCAGGCCTATCTCCCCCAGGAAGTTAGACCATGATCCTTCTAGGCCTGTGGACAGAGTGATAGCTAGGAGTGCAAGGAAACCTAGCTCCTAATTGTAAGAGATGATAACCATTCATCATTTCTTCTTGCTTTCGGTGAAAGCTAAAAATGGGGTAGCAAAAGAGCACCGTTTTCTGTGCCTTAGGTAAGGATCAGAATCAGGTCAATTTTTCCCAATTAGGAAGAAAGGAATTGGTTTGTCTCTCAAAGGCTCAAATCCTGAAAGTTTTGTCTCCAATGTGGTGATGTTTAGGTGGTGGGACCTTTAGGAGGTGGGGCTAGTGTAGGTGAAGTATATCCTGGGGGCATGATCTACCAAGGGGATTGTTGCAGAATGAATTAACTCTTGCTAGAGTGGGTTTTCACAATGGGAGGTTACCCTATGCAGTGCAGTGGGTCCTGTCTGCAGTTCTGGTTCCCTTTCTCTGCCATGTTCTGTTTCTCTGCCATGTGGTGACCCAACCAAGAAGCTCCTCATGAGAGGCCACAGAGTTGGGGAAGCTGGATCTTAGACTTTCAGCCTTGCTAGCAAACTACCAGAAATAAGATGAAAGACATTTTAATAGACTGTATGCTTGTTACCCCTCACCCCACTCACATATTGAAATTCTAACCCCCAAGGTGATCATATTAAAAGGTAGGGTCTGTGTCCGACGCTGTAGCTTAGTAGGTTAAGCCTCGGCCTGCAGCGCCAGCTTCTCATATGGGTGCCGGTTCATGTCCTGGCTGCACTGCTTCTGATCCATCTCTCTGCTATGGCAGTGGATGATAGCCCAAGTGCTTGGGTGTCTGCACCCCCGTGGGAGACCTAGAGGAAGCTCCTGACTCCTGGCCACTTGGGGAGTGAACCAGCAGATGGAAGACCTCTCTCTTTCTCTGTTTGTAATTCTGCCTCTCAAATAAATAAATAAATCTTAAAAAAAAAAAAAAGGTAGGTGTTAGGATTTTCAGCTATGACCGAGAACAACAACCAAGACCACGCTGAGCAAAGAAAAAGTTTTATTAGGGTGAAGAACTGCCGGGAGCAGCCTCAGAGGGGGAGGAGCTCAGGGCTCATGTGTAATGCTGGGGCTTTATAGGGAACTTGTGTTAAGGGAGGAGGGAGACAGGTGGGAGATGAGTTGGAGCAGCCAAACAAAGGAATGTGGGATGTGGGCTGGAGCAGCTGGAGAGGATAGCAGATACCGTGAGGCAGGGCGTCCCTGACACAGGGAGTTGCTGAGGCTGCCTGATTCATAGCTGGGGCCGTGATAGAGACCAGGAGGCACAGGATCTTTCCCTGATTTGCAGCTGGGACAAATTGTGAGAACAACGAGGCTCTCCAGGTTGCCAGCACCTCTGTGTTTTTGTCTTCCTGACACCAGGAAAGAGTGGGGAAGATGTCTCCACGTGGATTCAGGTCTCTTACAGTAGGGTCTTGGAAGTATGTAAGTCATGAGGATAGATTCTATGGATAGGATTTGTGCTCCTTTAAAAGGGACCCCGAACCTTCTTTTACTCTCTTTCCATCATGTGAGGATACAATGAGAAGGCAATAGTCTTTCACTTGGAAGAAAGTTATCACCTGGACCAAGCTGGCATGATGATCTCAGAAGTCCAGCCACCAAAACTGTGAGAAATAATTTCTGCTGTTCATAAACCGCCAACCTGTGGTACTCTGCTGTAGTTTTTGCTGTGATGAAAGCAGGCATGAACAGATTCTCTCTCACAGCCTCGTAAAGAAGCAACTCCATTACAGCATAGTCTCAGACTTCCTCCCTCCAGAATGGTGAGACCATCAATTTCCGGGGTTTAAGCTCATTTGTGGTGCTGTTATGACTTCCCTAGACACATAATGCAGAATGTCAAAGCACTGCTTATATGCTTTTAAAAAGATGTTTAAAATATTGTTGTGTCTTATATGTACATTTTGTTTAAAGAGGGGAGTTAAGGTATCAATATGTGGTTTCTTCTTTATTTTTTAAGATTTATTTATTTATTTGTTTGTTTGAAAGGCAGAGTTACAGAGAGGCAGAGGCAGAAAGAGAGAGAGGTCTTCCATCAGCTGGTTCACTCCCCAAATAGCCTCAACGGCCAGATCTGGGCTGATCCGAAGCCAGGAACCAGGAGCCTCTTCTAGGTCTCCCCTGTGCGTGCAGGGGCCCATGGACTTGGGCCATCTTCTACTGCTTTCTCAGGCCATAGCAAAGAGCTGGATCAGAAGTGGAGCAGCCTGGACTAGAACTGACATCCATATGCGATGCAGGCACTGTAGGTGGTGGCTTTATCCACTACGCCACAGCAATGGCCCCTACACAATTAACACTTAAAATGCATATGCACAAAGAACTAACCATATATACTGTATAATTATTGTTTTAATAAAAGTAGAAACTAAAAAATCACAATCATTCATCTGCTTGAGAATTAAAGTTTGAATCTCCCTTCCAATTTTATGGTTCTCTGATCTCATTAGCAAACTGTGTGCCAAATCTAATCATCTCATGGTAAGCCAGATTAAAATCATGTTTCTATTAATGCCGAGGATTTATCTAAAAGGCTTAAGGGATTATATGTAGAAATGCAGCAAATATTGAGAAGAAAATCAGTAACTTCTATTAATACACAGATGATATTAAAAGTAAGCAAAAATTGTAAACTTGTATTTTATTATCAGCAATAAACACTAATTAAGGCTGCACTGTTTGCCAATCACCTTCAAGTACTGTAGATACAGGGAGGCAAGTGATAATGATACTGCTGCTCAGGTCTTATGATAAGGTTGAGAAGCCAGCAGAAACATAAAAACCATAAACAACCCAAGTCTGAGTGCTCCTGCAAAATGCTGCTTATCTAAAGCACTGTTAGTGGTTTCTCCCAAGGTAGCTACTCTTCACTTCAGCTTATAAACTCACACTTGGCTAGTCCCCTTTGAATAACCTCAAGCTCTGGGGTGAGGGAAGTTTTGTCTGTGTGTGTGTGTGTGTGTGTGTTTGCTTTGTTTTATTTTGTTTGTTATCTTCTGTTGGAATGTTTCTTCCCCTAGGACTGCGTTACTGCAAACAGAGAGGCTGTAGGTGTGAGGTTTCTCAGATGCCACTCCCCAGTGACAGTGGAAGGAGATGATCTGTTGAGCGTAGTGGAGAGGTGCATTGTGAAAGCAGGAGTCAGGTATAGCTCTGACTCCCACAGTGAGAGGCTGCTTTCCTGGGTCTGGGTAAAGTGACATCTCATGTTAGAGCTGCAGTAAATGACTGTGTATACCCTGCCTCTGAACTGGTGGCACATACCTCCCTGTCCTTCTCCCACCATCTCTCCTTTCCCATCTATCACATCCATCACATCTATTTCGTGGAAAAACGCAAAGGACAAAGTCCTTCAAATCTTCCATTTCAAAATCACCACTCTGCCTTCTTAATTATGCAATTGCAGCAGGATGCCACTGTTGGCATTCTATTTCTAACTGTAATGTCTACAAATTACAACCCTTGTACACAAAAGGGACACACACTATTTCCTCTGAATGTGCTAGTGTCCTGGCAATAGCTCATTTTACTCTCCTTTTACGGTTGGCTCTCAAATGCTGGACTGAAACAAATTATGATGCAGGAGGAAAGAGCAGAGTGGAGAAGCATTATATGTGGGTGCCAGTCTTGAACCTGCCCCCAACCATCTGTGGGGTCTTAGGTAAGTCACCCCTTCCTGAGTCTGTTCCTTTCAAGCTTGTCCATTATGGAATAAGGAGATGGGACTGCCTCAGTGAACAAGTAACCCAGAACAGGTGAGAGGGGAGCAGTGTGTTTGCTCTTTCTAAAAGGGTGAACCAAGCTGGCTTGCAAAGCTTAGTCCACAAGCAAAATCAAAAGCAGTCACATACAGTTGTTGAATCTAAAAAGTAGGTCATTAAAGCCAGAGAGAAAGTCCAAAAATAAGCCTTCGTGACACACATGTGAAATTCCTGAGAAGACCAGTTAATTTTAGGAGCTGCCAGGAGCATTTTTTCCTCCTTGTAGCATCTCTATCTTTTGCCATACTCATCTGCATGCAGTGCTGGTAGGGTTGCCAGTTTCGAATAACAAGCACACATCAGCCACACCTACTCCGTTATTAACCTTCATGCTTGGGAATGTAAATCTGAGGCAGAAAACAAGTCCAGCAGCAGAAGTCAGCGGGACTTGAGATTCTGAATGATGGCTTCCTAGTCCTCCTGCTGCTGAGAACCCAAGCGCTGCTCATGGGAAGAGCTTCCTTTATCAGATCTCTACCCTTCAAATCAATCCTCTTTTTTGCCAAAGTGCTCATTCAGTTTTTGTTTCCAACAAAAGAACAAGATCTATCCCCAAACAATTAGAAATAAAATAGGCACAAGAGAAAAGCTTTGGCCTTCCTGGGCAACAGGCCTTATCCAGGGAGAGCTGACGGGGAGTGGCCAGCAGGCATGGTAGAGTCAGCCCCAGAATTTGGTGACAGGGCCGCTGCGGGGTAGGGGTGGGAGCAAGGGGCAGGTAAGGGGAGGGAGATATGGACAGCTGTCATTGAAAAATGGATCGAGAATCGTAGATGATTTGTAAGCTCTAGCATCCTATAATTCAAAGCAATCAACACCACAGTCCAAATGATGAGTGCCACGTTTTAAGCAGGACGGGCAGAGGGATACACTTTGGTCCTCTCTTCTTTCAGGCTTACTGTCTTAGTAAGGGCCTAGCAGGTGGGAATACTCAGAAATGCAAAATGATGCATGAACCCAAGCATTCCGATGTGCTGTTGTACAGGTAACACCCACCTTGTCGCTAAATGTCTGCATTTATCCCTGGACACCTCTGTGTGGCAGTGTTTTGGTGTTTTCTATTTTCAAGCATATCCTTTGATGTCACCATCAGCTTGTACTTTTGTACCTGGGCAACCATGACCTTAACAAACTCTTCATTTATTTTGAAATTTCCTCCTGTTTCCCCTGTATTCAACCAAGGAGTACATTGCTAGGCCTTGCAGACACAGCTAAACCACTGGTAACTTTGCTGGCCTGGGATCTTTTTTGGGGGAGTTATGGCTTAGCTGTTATTAAAGGGACAACATCAGTATTCATAAGTGCCACATCACACATGCTTCTACCTCAGAGTATTCAGACTATCCCCAGATGGTTTCTGGCATCTGTTGGAAGTCTTGGAAAATGTTTCCTAAGGGTGAACTATTGTACTTTTTTCTCATTCATGGTTCTTTTATAAAGACTGCTATTATTTTGTGGTTAGTTTTTAAAAGAGGAGTCCTTGTCTGTGAAAGATGTTCTTGCAATTAAAATATGTATTACTAAAAAAATGCTTTTCTTTAACTGCAAGAGGTGGGAAAGAGGAAGGTATAAAGGAGAAATGAATTGATCGTAAATTAATCATTATAGATAAGGGATGATGAGTATATGTGGGTTCATTATACTAAATTCTGGATACTTAAATATCTTGAAATTTTCATAATTAAAAGTTATATTTTACAAGCTACCATAAATTTCTAACAAAGCTACATTGCTAAATAACAAGATTCTTACTTGCATAAACACTTAAAATTTATTACAGTAAACAAATGAAAATCTCTTATTAAAATGTAGCTAGCCAGGTGCATGAATTGTCTTGACAAAAACAGAAGCTTCTTATACTATTTTATTAGATCACATGCTGAGATCTATAGATATTTTTAGCCTTGTCTGGAAATGTAGGAGCTACGGTGCCTGTGGCTATGTGTGAGGAACCTGCAACATGATTGCACCTATTTATTCTGAGCTGCTATTCAATAAAAAGCTCTAAGAAAGATTAACTTCACTGAGAGTATCTAACTACCCTTCATGTTCCAGATTCTGAATCTCAGACCTCACTATTGAGATTGCTATCTATCTGTCCAGCTCATGTAGATGGTATTTCTTTCATTAAAAAAAGAGATTTTATTTATTTATTTGAAAGGCAGAGTTACAGAGAGAGAAAGAAATTACACAGGAAGACAGAGATCTGGATCAGAAGTGGAGAAGCCAGGACTTAAACCAGGGCCCATATAGGATGCCAGTGCTGTATATGGAGGCTTAACCCACTGCCACAGCACTGGCCCCAAAAGTATCTCTAAACAATCCCCTCCAAAGACTGGATAGATATCCCTAACAGAATCAAGCAAAAAAAAGCTTGCCTATCACATGAAAAATATGAATAGATTCTTACTGGTCTCTTTCTCTTTAGGTAGATGTCACTTATCTTGCTAAGACAGATCTTTGACTCTCTAACGTCCATTCAAGGGACCATCACATATAGAGAATAAAGGCAAACCTCTACGTTCCATCATTTAAAGACATCTACTGCCTGCTCCATGAGACTTCAACAGTAGTGACATTGCATTCTCCCGGTCTCTTTCCTACTACCCATCACTCTCTATCCACTTCATCTCCAACCTTACTCTCAGAATACCTGTTTTATTATTTTTCTATTACATCATGACTTATCACCAGAAATGCAAAGTCTTAAAACATCAATTTAGTATCTCACAATCTTATAAGTCAGAGATCCAGGCATACTTGACTGTGTTCTCTGCTTGGGGTCACTGGGAGTCCCACAATTCTGCCTACCACACCAGCCTTGGGTGAAGTGCCACATCCAACAGAAATGAGACTTAGCAGGAAACGGTGTACTCTACAGCTTGGGATGACTTTGTGCAATTCCTAGAAACAAATGGAGAGAGAAGCTGACAAATGAGGGGATTATCAGGATAAAAAAAAAAGGCCCTTATGCTGCAAGGGCATTGACTAACAGTAAGGAGAAACTACTCCAAAGAGTCCACAAGCATGGGCACTTCATATATGTGTTAGGATATTCTGCACTATTTTAGACACATCAGGCAGGCAAGTATCTGCAACATGAGTACAATACTAAAGAATTTTACAATAATATATTAATGAGACCACATACCTTTAAAGTAATTTCTAAGCTATAAAGTAATAATCAGACCTAAAATATTATTATTAAAATGTTTTATGTTACATTAATGTTTGTGATATGAAAAAGAGTGATAGCTAATAATTTTTGAATGTCCACTGCCTGCTGAACCCTGTGTGCTCAAATAGGTGATGCCTCAGAACAGCCCCATGGGGTAAGAGGTATTGTTGTATTTCTACTTACAGATGAGGAAGCTGAGCACCAGAAATTTTAAGGAACTTACCAAAAAATCACGCAATCAAGAAGAGACAGAACCAGCATTCAGATGTGGGTCTGCCTGGTGCCACACCTGCTAGTAATCCTTAAGTTACACCATGGCTGTTAAGAAAACAAAGAGACAGCTACAAACAGAGAGAAAGTATCAGACATTAAGACAGACATATAGATGGATATCTTTTCATAAATTTTGTGGTTCACTTAATTTGGTATTGCACATTTTTGGATTTTTTTCCTAGATGCATAATAGAATTTATGTCCATTATCGATGGAATTTTTTTATCATTATGCTTTCTAATTGATGTACATGATAGCTAGCTATTCAGTTACCTTATTAAACTCATTTATTAGGTCTAATAGTCCTTTGAATAATTCTCTCAAATTTTCTAGAAAGATAGAGGTACTGATTTTGCAAAACAACAAATAATGTAACATTTATGATTGTTAATTCTTCTTCTTGTTCTTTATTAGCTAGGACCTTCAGAATGTTGATAGAGGGCCCTGATTTTATTTGGCCCATTTCTAACATTTTACTATCCAATATATCTGCTATAATTTTCTGATATGTACCCTCGTCAGTTAAAGAAAGTTCTTTTCTATTCCTCACCAGCTATATTTATAATCAGTAATAAATGTTGAAATTAACTAAAATATATTGAGAATAAATTTAAATAATTACATATTACTGACTGGGCTGTATTAATATGTGGAGCTTGGGATAATCTTCCAGGCTTTTGTGGTTGCTGGTGAAATTCCGTTCCTTGTGGTTACTGGGTTGAACTTCCTGCTTTTGCTGGAGGCCATGGGGTGGGAACAGGTGGAGGAGGAGGTCCTCTCACCTCTAAAACCCCTGAAGTTCTTTGCCAAGTGGTCTCCTTACAGGTTCTCAAAGTGCAGTCATCATCAAGTCCAGCAGGAGACTATGTCACTCCTGTCTCCTAAAGGGGAGCCTTACATAACATAATCATGACAGTGATCATATTGTATTCTGTCTATTTCATTCTATCTCTGTGCCCTGTTCTTGTATTCTCTTCTGTTGTGTTTAATTCTATTCTTACTTGTCATATTCTGCAGCAAGAAGCAAGTCACTCAGGAGTAGGTACTATAGTCGTAGAAGTATTGTGATCATGAAGTTGAATATATTGTTTTCTCTCAATTTTTAAAAAGTTTCATCATATTCTTTTTAAAAATATTCCTAAAGTACTTTATCAGTGCATTTATTCTTATACAGATTTATCGGATTCTATATTCTCTAAGAACCAACTGCTTTTGCTTGTTTTCTATGTATTAATTTCTGTTTCACCTTTAAGTCCTTTTAATATTTTGGATTTGGTGTGATGTTATTTTTTCTTGTTTTTGATTTAAAAGCTTGCTTCAAATGTATTTGCTTTAAATCTTTCTAATTTTCTAACAAACATGTTTAATAACATACAAAAATACACATGGTCACATGTTCTTCCATTATGATGTTAGCTGAATTCTACAGGTTTTGGTGAGTGTTTATTTCAATGTTGTTCATTTCAGAGTGTTTTGTATGGGGGATGGATTGGGGGCTGTTTGGCATGGTGGTTAAGATGCCCCTTGGGATGCCCACATACTGAAGAGCCTAGGATCAAGTGCCTGCTCCACCTCTAATTCCAGCTTCCTGATGTTGTGCACACTGCAAGGCGGGTGGTGTGGGAGAGGAGCAGCAGGTGATAGCTCAAATAGTGCCTCCTATGTGGAAGACTTGGATTGACTTCTGTGCTCTCGCTGTTTTTTTTTTTTTTTAATATTTATTTATTTATTTGAAAGTCAGAGAGAGAGAGAGAGAGAGAGAGAGAGAGAGAGAGAAGTCTTCCATCAGATGGTTCACTCTCCAATAGGCTGCCACGGGGTGGAGCCGAAGCCAGGAGCAGGAGCTGACTCCGGAATCCCATGCGGGTGCAGGGGTCCAAGGACTTGGGCCATCTTCTACTGCTTTCCCAGGCCATAGCAGAGAGCTGGATTGGAAGAGGAGCTGCTGGGTCTCGAACCGGCGCCCATATGAGATGCTGGCGCTTCAGGCCAGGGCGTTAACCCGCTGCACCACAGTGCGGTCCCTTGCTGTTTTGAGCAGTAGGGAAGTGAACCAGTGGCAGAGGTGGGGATGGAAACAGAGAGATTTCTGTCCCTGTCTCTCTGCCTTTCAAATACATGAAAATAAATAGTTTAAAAAAAGATAAATAAATAGTTTAAAAAAAAGATAAATAGCTTTTACAAATCAAATAGCAAAAGCAGCTCCATGAAGAGGAGCTGGGTGCTAAGTGTCAGCCACGTGAAGATGTAGATGCCCCACTCTGCCGCAGACTCCATGCTCTTGTCCCTTTCTTTCTCTCTCATCTTCCATTTTTCCCCAGAAGCTGTTGTCTCTATTCAGCGCTCTCTCCTTTTCAGACAGCTGTCTTCTTCCACTTTGAGATCCCAGAGACTGATAAACTCTTCTACAAATATCTTGCCTTTCCCAGGAGTGTCCATGTTCTAAAAATGGCTATAGGCAGAGAAGAGGAGAAAAACTTTAATGCAAATTTAAACAGCAATGAGTGGGTACGTGTGAAATTCTAAGCCAACAGGGAAATAATGAGATGGGAAGAAGAACAAGGAAAGCAAAGCGATAGACTTCTGGTGTCTTTAAGATGCCATAATTAGGGAAATTAGTCATGCTGTCTTATATGCAAGGACAATTCAAACTCTTGCTCACTGGGTCTTCTCATATACAGAGCTCCCCAGGAAGTGAGAGGTTGGGAATCACAGAATTGCTCCCCTTGCAAAGTACTTAGCTGGTGAAGGAATAGCAAAGTTGCTAGTGGTGTGCAGTGGCTCTTCAGCAAATCCTAAGAGAAAAAAATGCTACTGCCCATGGGGCCAGAGCTGTGGCGCAGCAGGTTGATGCCCTGGCCTGAGGTGCCAGCATCCCATATGGGCACCATTTTGAGACCCGTCTGCTCCACTTCTGATCCAGCTCTCTGCTATGGCCTGGGAGAGCAGTGAAGGATGGCTCAGGTCCTTAGCCCGGAGGAAGCTCCTGGCTCCTGGCTTCGGATTGGCGCAGCTCTGGCTGTTTCGACTAACTGAGGAGTGAACCATCAGATGGAAGACCTGTCTCTTTCTCTCTGCCTCTCCTCTCTCTGTGTAGCTCTGACTTTCAAATAAATAAATAAATCTTTAAAAAAAATGCTACTGCCCAAGTCAAATCTTTCAATAATTAGGTACTTTCGATGATTTATAAGTGTCTTGTGACCGTATGAAGAGCACAAGGCATTCTCTCCACACTTTTGACTGTGGTGGACAGAACAAAAGCCCCTGTGGCACAATGGGTTAAACTACTTCTTGAAATGCCCATGTCCCATATCAGAGTGCTGGTTTGAGTCCCAGCTACTTCTAATCCAGCTTCCTGCTAATGCATTGTGGGAACACAGCAGATGTTCTTGGATCAAGCACTTGGATCTCTGCCACCCACATGGAAGACCTGGATGGAGTTCCTGGCTCCTGGCTTTGTCCTGGCCTACCCTTGACTATTGCTGGCTTTTGAACCAAATAATGGAATCTCTCTCTCTCTCCCCCACTCCATCATTCTGCCTTTCAAATAAGTAAATAAATAAATCTTTAATAAAAACAGCAATAGCTTCACTCCCAAGAAGTCCATCCTTCAATCCCTGAAGCTGTGAGCATGTTACCGTACATGACAAATGGTACTTTACAGGTGTGATGGAGTTAAGGATAGCGATATGGAACAATTATCCTGGATTATCCACACAAATCCATAAGGGTGTTAAAGGGGGAAGAGGGAAGCAAGAAAGTGATAGGGAAGGAAATGTGACAAGACAGTGTTGCGATTGTGGCCTGCCGAGAAATGCAAGAAGCCACTAGGAGGCTAAAACAGAAGAAGAGGATTTTCCCGGAGAGGTTCCAGGAGGAAAACCACGTGGCCGACATCTTGATGTCATCCTCATAAACATAATTTAGACTTCTGACCTCCAGAACTGTAAGATGATAAACTTTTGTTTTTCGTCTCTCCTTTGTGGTCACTTACTAGTAGTGATGGAGAACTAACAGTGACAAAAGTCATGAGTGCAGTAACCGCACAGCAGCCTTCTGGGTGTAATTGCTGGTTGACAGTTCCAGTCTATGAGACCCAGTGCTTCGCAGTCTAAATACTGCATCTGCACAAGGCCTAGATGGCTTGAAGTTTGGGCTTGGGATTTATCCCAATTATTTTAGATTTCACAAACCTACAACCCTTTGCCTCTATGAAACTGGCCAAGCTTGGGCATCCTATAAATAACTTGAGTAGAACTCTTAGAATTTGCTGGCTCCTGAGCTCCAGTGCAGGCACTGGAGAGATTCTTGCTGCCTGAACATCAACATCTCTACTAAGATCAGTCATCCATCCATAAATCTGCTGTGCCCGTAGCACTTAGGCCACTAAAACCGCTTGCAGCTCCCCTTTGTTCCTTGAGTCATCTGTCACCTGGCTTTTGTGACTGCAGTCCTTTCGAGAACACAGAATGCTGTTGAACTTTGTTCAAAGGAAGGAGTACACAATGGTAAAATGTGTGGGCAGAGGAAGACTGAGGAGGAAGAGGTAGGGGGAAGCCAGGAGGACTGGTTAGGAACCATTTCTCCTGCCAAAGGCTAGTGACAGTTCTTGCCCCTAGGCTGATTCTCATTCATATTTCAATCTTAATGAGTTTAACAATGCCACCATTTGTGAAGAACATGCTAGTTAGGAAATAAAAAGCTAAATTTAGGGGCCAGCATTGTGGCATAATAGGTTAAGCATCCATCTGCAGTGCTGATGGATGTGTGGGTGCCATTTGGAATCCCAGTTGCTCCACTTCCCATCCAGCTCTCTGCTATGACCTGGGAAAGCAGCAGATGATAGCCCAAGTCCTTGGGTCCCTGCATCTGTGTGGGAGACCCAGAGAAACTCCTGGCTCCTGGCTTTGGAAGGGCCCAGCTCTGACCATTGCAGCCATTTGGGAAGTGAATCAGCAGATGGAATACATCTGCCTGTCTCTCTGCCTCTGCCTCTCTGTCACTCTTTCAACTAAGTAAATAAATCTTTTTTTAAAAAAAAGATATAACCACGTGACCATTCAGAAAAAAGTCCTTTAAAAATAGTTGAATAAAAATTAAATTCAGAATACCAATTTTTTAATCAAATAATAAGATCCACGGAGAAAATGGATCTTACTTTACTTTCAGATATTTAATTATTTTGTCCCTTTCCTTCACCTATATACCAGAGCTTCATAATATCTTTGGTTCTTTTTAAACTTCTCCCAGCTCCTCTGGACAATGGAATGCAATACAAATATTGAAATCATATTTTAAGTTAAGCACTGTACTAGACATATATATTTAATCTGTCTGAAAGTCCATTAGATAAATGTGATGATCCCAATACACATGAGGGAAGTGGCTTCTACCAGATGTAGTAACTTGCACAAGGTCCCAGCTCTGGCAGCTTGGTTGATGTTCAGGCAGAGGCAGCACATCCAGGGTCCAACTCCAGTCAGGGGTCCTTCGATTAATCTGATATTTGTTTAGTACCTACTGTGTACTAGCACTGTTCAGTGTGTTTGGTACAGTGCTGAAGAAAACACACAAAAATTCCTGTCCTCAAACAATTTACAGTCCAGTGTGTTTAGAAGATCCTGGTTTTATTTAATTACTACCTTCAGACATTCAGACATACACAGGCATTATAATATTCTACTCTGATAGAAGCTTAATTCTGAGCAGCAGTCTAGTAACACTTTCCTTGGGGATCTGACTTCAACCTTTAACACAGGCCTCAAGGAAGCTTTTAAATTTAGACTTTCAGATAATTTATATGTTTTGACAAGAAGAGCTGGAATTATGCACTCATAGTTTGGGTTGTATTTCCATGATGATTCCCCAAGGTGGCAGCTAATTGTGCTTTTCTAGGGGAGTATGCCTGCCTGAGCAGTCCTGGACAAGACCAGGCAGTGCAGCTAACACAGGTTAGATACTCCTTAAATGTTGAATCAGAGCTTTAACTGAATGGAGTAATTTAAGAAATTCTTTCATATAGTAATTTCCACTGACCCAACACTTCTTTATATTTTATTTAAAAATTTTAAAAAAATATTTATTTATTTATTTGAAAGGCAGAGTTACAGGGAGGCAGAGGCAGAGAGAAAGAGAGAAAGAGAGAGAGAGAGAGAGGGAGAGAGAGAGAGGACTTCCATCTGCTGGTTCACTCCCCGAATGGCTGCAATGGCCGGAACTGAGTCAATCCAAAGTCAGGAGCCAGGTGCTTCTTCTGGGTCTCCCATGCAGGCACAGGGGCCCAAGGACTTGGGCCATCCTCTCCTATTTTCCGAGACCATAGCAGAGAGCTGGATCAGAAGTAGAGCAGCTGGGACTCCCACCAGCGCCAGCCCCATACCCCAAGACTACTAACATTACATTTTCATGCTGTCAGAAGTCTGGTAGATTTCTTGCAAACATTTTCACTTTTAAAATACTTTAACAGGGAGTGAGCAGAATAGCTATCAAAATTATTATTAACATCTATAGACATAATGAAGCAGATGAAAATTTTCTAACATCCACAGAAATATGAATACCTTGACTAAGAAGCACCAAATCACGAGCAGGCTTCAAAATCTCAAAGATGGAAATCTTGGAGCAGCCTGCCACCTTCAGGATAATGTTCCAATTAACTCCAGCAGAGCAAAATGGCTTTAATTCTACAAATTTTAAACACTCATGTGAAAATGTTTCCTGATAATCCATGGTGGAAGCTGTGCTCCTTCTAATAATGCTTTTGCTATGATTAAGCACTATATTTAATAATTACTTCTGTTTTCTTAAAACTGTCTCTTTGATTCTTATTTTTTCACTGCTTTGACTCAATTATCTCTCTTTTTAAAAGATATTTATTTATTTGAAAGGCAGAGAGAAAGAGAAAGAGAGAGAGAGAGAAGAGAGAGAGAGAGAGAGAGAGTATGAATGAAGCCAGGAACTAAGAAATCCATCCAGGTCTCTTACATGGGTGGCAGGGGCCCAGTACTTGGGCCATCTTCCACTGCTTTCCCAGGCGCATTAGAAGTTGGTTGGGAAGTGGAGCAGCCAAAACTTGAAATGGGGCTCTGATAGGGCATGCTGGCATTGGAAGCAGCAACTTAATCTGCTGTGCCCCAATGCTGGTCCCGATTCAATTAACATCAATTCTCTTCTCACTTTAAATTGGCCAAAAACAATCCATCTACCTTATTTCATGAAGCAGAGCTGAGAATACCAAAACCAGGTTTTGTTTTGCTATTCTCAAATACCAAATATTTTAACTTTAGATACACTACTGCTTTCTTCCTGGTGGATTTCTTTTATTGTGGATTAATCACAATATTTCCCAAGAATCTTAAATAAAAGCAGCACTATTGTACCAGAAATGGAAAGGAGAGAAAGAAATGGATGGATAGAGGGAAGGACACACACACACATACACACACACAGAGAGAGAGAGAGAGAGAGAGAGAGAGAATATGAATCTAACACTCAGTTTTCCCTAGCCCTGTACGGGCTGTTTCTTTCATTAAGTTACACAGAGTTCTCCCAGAAGTACATAAAATGAGAGAGGCAGACGAAAGAAGAAACATTGGAGAAAAATTAGGAGACTCAGTATTTAATAGTATGGAGAAATAAATTAGTAACAAAAATACAGAGGGCAAAGAAAACATACACTAAAATCAATAGCTTTAGGTCAAATGAGTTATGAGAGTAGGATGTGAAATCTAATGGAAAAAGGGAATATGGTGGCTGGAAATGCATCAGGCAACGGGACAGGAAATGAAGAATGGCCCAGAATATTCATCAAGAATGAATATCCCTACATTATTTTTCTTCAAAATCAATTTCCTCATGACTTTGATTTTCAGTTCTTGACTGCAATATTGGAATCACGTGGGAAATCCTAACTAACGCCAGGGCTCAATGTGAGAGTTAAATAAGTTAAATAAATAAATAAATCTGAGAGTTATAAGTCTGGAGTGGTGCCTAGCATGAAATTGTGTTTTATCTTCTTCCGTGACTCCACGGGCTCCAACGTTGAAAACCTGGCCTTAGGCCCCACCCCCGAGTGTCCCGGGGAGGAGCCACTCCCTTTGAAACGATGGAGCCTGAAACGCGCTGTGTGGCCTCCAGACCACGAGAGGGCGATGAGCGCACATTTAGCACTCGCTTCCCGGCCCGCTCGACGCTATACGTGCGCATGCTCCGTGCGCTCCAGAGGTCGTCCGCGCCGGTGTTTTCCCACGTGCGCAGTGAAGCTAAGGACATCATGTCCTAAAGAGATGGGGGCTCAGGTGGTTCGGGCGATCAGGAATTTCAACCTGGAGAACCGAGCGGAACGGGAAATCAGCAAGATGAAGCCCTCTCCCGCTCCCAAGCACCCCTCCACCAAGAGTCTTCTCAGAGAACACTTGAGCCGTGAGTGGCGCGGGGGCGCGTCGGGGCGCGGGGTCCCGGTGCGGCCGGCCGGGCTGTTCCGCCCGGGGACCTGGATCCGCAGGTCCGCCTGCTCGGCCACAGCGGCTCGGGTGGGCAGGGCGCGGGACGGTGGAGGCGCCGGGTCGGTGACATTGACGCTGTCCTCGCCCGGGGGCGGGAGACCGGCGAGGACAGTCCCTGGCCGGCCTTGGTGGTTCATGCGTGGCGACTGGGTACAGAGAATCCAAGGGAGCAGGGGGCCGCGTGCAGCCAGGTCTGCTGCAGGTGTCTTCCCAGAACGAAGGACGCCGGGCCCTGAGGGCCTAGTGTTTTGACGTCGATTTAAAAGGTTTCCTGAACTGCCCAAAGATTGTTTATTAAAAAGAAGTTGAAGTGACTGTTTTGTGTGCTTTTAGAATCTGAGGGAGTTCTCGCCTTTCATATATTGTGACTTTTCCTTCTCTTTCCACCCAGACCATCCAGAAATTAAGGGAGAAATTGCTAGAAAAGATGACAAGCTGCTGTCGTTACTAAAAGATGTGTATGTTGATTCCACAGATCCTGTGACTACCGTGCAGGTAATGTGTATTTAAAAAATTATTTGAAATGTAAATGTTTAGTTTTTACCTTCCGATGTGATTTGTAGATACAATTCTAAGAACTGAATGGTATTCCCCTCTTACTCTCTCCCTCCTTTCCTTTCTCCTTCTCTTTTTAGTTTTGAGATGACATTTTAAAATTACATTACAGTAAACAGTCTTAATACTTCACCAAATAAGTTTAACAAGTAAAAAGCAGAAAGACCCCAGTTTAGTAGGAATATAGACAATAGTTATAAACAATAATGGAAACATGACCATTTTACCCATTTACAGTAAATTTTAAGGTAATCACAGATCATTAAAACTGTAGTAGTATATAGAATTCTTAACCACTGGTTTGACAAAGGCATAAAACAAAGCTTTACAAAACTGTTTGCAACAATACTGATACACACATTTTTAAAAAAATGTAGCGCCCACATAAAAGGGAAAACATGCGGTATTTGTCTTTCTGGGTCCAGTTTATTTCACTCAACCTAATGTCCTCCAGTTGAGTCCATTTTGCTGCAGATGGTAGACTTTCATTCTGTTTTACGGCTGAATAATATTCCATTGTGTGTGTGTGTGTGTGTGTGTGTATACACATATACCACATTTTCTTTGTCCATTCATCTGATGATGGACACCTTAGTGGGTTCCAAATGCTGGCTGTTGTGGACAGCGCTGTGATAAACATGGTGGTGCAGGTATTACTGATACATTGTGTTCAGTCTTTTGGCTATAAGTCCAGTAGTGGGATTGCTGGATCATATGGCAGTTGTATTTCTAGTTTTTTAAGAAATCTCCACACTGTTTTTCACAAGGGCTGCACTAGTTGACATTCCCACCAGCAGTGTATAAGTTGTTCCCTTTTCTCCACATCCTCGCCACCATTTGTTATTGTCTTTTGGACTATAGCCTTTCTGGACAGGGGTTAGGTGATGTCTCATTGTGGTTTTGATTTTCATTTCTTTGATGGCTAGTGATGTTGAGCATTTTTCGTATATTTGTTGGTCAGTTGTGTTTCTTCTTTTGAGAACTATTGAAGTCCTTTGCCCATTTCATAACTGGATTGGTTGGTTTTTTGTTGTTGAGTTTTTAAGGTTGTTGATATGTTGGGGATATTAATTGTTTGTCAGACAGGTAGTTTGCATATATCTTTCCCACTCTGTTGAATGTGGCTTCACTCTATTGATCATTTCCTTTGCTGTGTATAAACTTTTTTTTTTTTTTTTTTTTTATCTTTTATTTAATGAATATAAATTTCCAAAGTACGACTCATGGGTTACAATGGCTTCCCCCCCCATACCGTCCCTCCCACCAACAACCCTCCCCTTTCCCACTCCCTCTCCCCTTCCATTCACATCAAGATTCATTTTCGATTATCTTAATATACAGAAGATCAGCTTAGTATACCTTAAGTAAGTATTTCAACAGTTTGCTCCCACACAGAAACATAAAGTGAAAAATAATAGATGATTTTTTTTAAATGATGATGAAATCAGATCAGACCTATTGTCATGTTTAATCCCAGTGAGAGTCAAGTTGGGAATTGAAAATTTCTTTCTTTTTTTTTTTTTTTTTTTTTTTTTTTTTTTTTTTTTACAGAAGATCAGTTTAGTGTACATTAAGTAAAGATTTCAGTCGTTTGCACCCCCATAGAAACACAAAGTGAAATATACTGTTTGAGTACTCGTTATAGCATTAAGCCTCAGTGTACAGCACGTTAAGGACCGAGATCCTACATGAGGAGTAAGTGCACAGTGACTCCTGTTGTTGACTTTACCAATTGACACTCCTGTTTATGGCATCAGTAATCTCCCTATGCACCAGTCATGAGTTTCCAAGGCTATGGAAGCCCCTTGAGTTCTCCGACTCTTATCTTGTTTAGACACGGTCATAGTCAAAGTGGAGGTTCTCTCCTCCCTTCAGAGAAAGGCACCTCCCTCTTTGAAGACCTGTTCTTTCCACTGGGATCTCACTCACAGAGATCTTTTTGCCAGAGTGTCTTGGCTTTCCATGCCTGAAATACTCTCATGGGCTTTTCAGCCAGATCCGAGTGCCTTTAGGGCTGATTCTGAGGCCAGAGTGCTATTTAGGACATCCGCCATTCTATGAGTCTGCTGAGTATCTCACTTCCCATGTTGGATCACTCTCCCCTTTATTTATTCTATCGGTTGGTGTTAGCAGATACTAGACTTGTTTATGTGCTCCCTTTGACTCTTAGTCCTTTCATTATGATCAATTGTGAACTGAAATTGATCACTTGGAGTAGTGAGATGGCATTGGCACATGCCACCTTGATGGGATTGAATTGGAATCCCCTGGTATGTTTCCAACTCTACCAATTGGGGCAAGTCAGCCCGAGCATGTCCCAAATTATACATCTCTTCCCTCTCTTATTCCCACTCTTATGTTTAACAGGGATCACATTTCGGTTAATTTTCAACACTTAAGAATAACTGTGTGATAATTACAGAATTAAACCAGTCATATTAAGTAGAACAGACAAAAAAAAATACTATGAGGGATAATGTATTAAGTTGTCCATTAGCAGTCAGGGCTATGCTGATCAAGTCACCATTTCTCATAGTGTCCATTTCACTTCAGGAGGTTTCCTTTTTGGTGTTGAGTCAGTTGTCACCGATCAGGGAGAACATATGGTATTTGTCCCTTTGGGACTGGCTTACTTCACTCAGCATGATGTGTTCCAGATTCCTCCATTTTGTTGCAAATGACTGGATTTCGTTGTTTCTTACTGCGGTATAGTACTCTAAAGAATACATATCCCATAATTTCTTTATCCAGTCTACCGTTGATGGGCATTTAGGTTGGTTCCAGGTCTTGGCTATTGTGAATTGTGCTGCAATAAACATTAGGGTGCAGACCGCTTTTTTGTTTATCAATTTAAACTCCTTTGGGTAAATTCCAAGGAGTGGGATGGCTGGGTCGAATGGTAGGGTTATATTCAGGTTTCTGAGGAATCTCCAGACTGATTTCCATAGTGGCTTGACCAGTTTGCATTCCCACCAACAGTGGGTTAGTGTCCCTTTTTCCCCACATCCTCGCCAGCATCTGTTGTTGGTAGATTTCTGTATGTGAGCCATTCTAACCGGGGTGAGGTGAAACCTCATTGTGGTTTTGATTTGCATTTCCCTGATTGCTAGTGACCTTGAACATTTTTTCATGTGCCTGTTGGCCATTTGGATTTCCTCTTTTGAAAAATGTCTATTGAAGTCCTTGGCCCATCTCTTAAGTGGGTTGTTGGTTTTGTTTTTGTGGAGTTTCTTGATCTCTTTGTAGATTCTGGTTATTAACCCTTTATCTGTTGCATAGTTTGCAAATATTTTTTCCCATTCTGTCGGTTGTCTCTTCACTCTCCTGACTGTTTCTTTTGCAGTACAGAAACTTCTCAATTTGATGCAATCCCAATAGTTGATTTTGGCTTTGACTGTCTGTGCCTCCCGGGTCTTTTCCAGAAATTCTTTGCCTGTGCCAATATCTTGAAGGGTTTCTCCAATGTTCTCTAATAACTTAATGGTGTCAGGACGAAGATTTAGGTCTTTAATCCACGTTGAGTGGATTTTTGTGTAAGGTGTAAGGTAGGGGTCTTGCTTCATGATTCTGCACGTGGAAATCCAGTTTTCCCAGCACCATTTATTGAATAGACTGTCCTTGCTCCAGGAATTAGTTTTAGATCCTTGATCAAATATAAGTTGGCTGTAGATGTTTGGATTGATTTCTGGTGTTTCAATTCTGTTCCATTGGTCTATCCATCTGTTTCTGTACCAGTACCATGCTGTTTTGATTACAACTGCCCTGTAGTATGTCCTGAAGTCTGGTATTGTGATGCCTCCGGCTTTGTTTTTGTTGTACAAGATTGTTTTAGCTATTCGAGGTCTCTTGTGCCTCCATATGAATTTCAGCATCATTTTTTCTAGATCTGCGAAGAATGTCTTTGGTATCTTGATTGGGATTGCATTGAATCTATAAATTGCTTTTGGGAGAATGGACATTTTGATGATGTTGATTCTTCCAATCCATGAGCATGGAAGATTTTTCCATTTTTTGGTATCCTCTTCTATTTCTTTCTTTAAGGTTTTGTAATTTTCATCGTAGAGATCTTTAACGTCCTTGGTTAAGTTTATTCCAAGGTATTTGATTGTTTTTGTAGCTATTGTGAATGGGATTGACCTTAGCAGCTCTTTCTCAGTCATGGCATTGCTTGTGTATACAAAGGCTGTTGATTTTTGTGCATTGATTTTATATCCTGCCACTTTGCCAAACTCCTCTATGAGTTCCAATAGTCTCTTAGTAGAGTTCTTTGGATCCTCTAAGTACAGAATCATATCGTCTGCAAAGAGGGATAGTTTGACTTCTTCCTTCTTGATTTGTATTCCTTTGATTTCTTTTTCTTGTCTGATGGCTCTGGCTAAAACTTCCAGAACTATGTTAAATAGCAGTGGTGAGAGTGGGCATCCCTGCCTGGTGCCAGATTTCAGTGGAAATGCTTCCAACTTTTCCCCATTCAATAGGATGCTGGCTGTGGGTTTTTTATAAATTGCTTTGATTATATTGAGGAATGTTCCTTCTATACCCAATTTGCTTAGAGTTTTCATCATGAAAGGGTGTTGAATTTTATCAAATGCTTTCTCTGCATCAATTGAGATAATCATATGGTTTTTCTTCTGCAGTCTGTTAATGTGGTGAATCACATTGATTGATTTGCGAATGTTGAACCATCCCTGCAAACCAGGGATGAATCCCACTTGGTCTGGGTGGATGATTTTCCTGATGTGTTGTTGTATTCTATTGGCCAGAATTTTATTGAGGATTTTTGCGTCTATGTTCATCAGGGATATTGGTCTGTAATTTTCTTTCAGTGCTGCATCTTTCTCTGGCTTAGGGATTAAGGTGATGCTGGCTTCATAGAAAGAATTTGGGAGGATTCCCTCTTTTTCGATTGTTCTGAATAGTTTGAGAAGAAATGGGATTAGTTCTTCTTTAAATGTCTGGTAGAATTCAGCGGTGAATCCATCTGGTCCTGGGCTTTTCTTTGTTGGGAGGGCCTTTATTACTGTTTCAATTTCTGTTTCAGTTATGGGTCTATTTAGGTTTTCGATGTCTTCATGGTTCAATTTAGGTAGGTTGCATGTGTCCAGGAATCTATCCATTTCTGATAGGTTTTCCTGTTTGCTGGCGTACAGGTCCTTGTAGTAATTTCTGATGATTCTTTTTATTTCTGTGGTGTCTGTTGTTACATTTCCTTTTTCATCTCTGATTTTATTGATTTGGGTCTTTTCTCTTCTTTTTTTAGTTAGTTGGGCCAATGGGGTGTCAATTTTGTTTATTTTTTCAAAAAACCAGCTTCTCGCTTGGCTGATTTTTTGTAATGTTTTTTTGGATTCAATCCTATTAATTTCTTCTCTGGTTTTAATTATTTCTCTTCTCCTACTAGATTTGGGTTTGGTTTGCTGCAGTTTTTCTAGGTCCTTGAGGTGCGCTGAAAGCTCATTTATTTGGTACCTTTCCAATTTCTTGGTATAGGCACCTATTGCTATAAATTTGCCTCTCAATACTGCTTTTGCTGTATCCCATAAGTTTTTTTTTTTTTTTTTTTTTTTTTTTTGACAGGCAGAGTGGACAGTGAGAGAGAGAGACAGAGAGAAAGGTCTTCCTTTGCCGTTGGTTCACCCTCCAATGGCCGCCGCGGCCAGCGCGCTGCGGCCGGCGCACCGCGCTGATCCGATGGCAGGAGCCAGGAGCCAGGTGCTTTTCCTGGTCTCCCATGGGGTGCAGGGCCCAAGCACCTGGGCCATCCTCCACTGCACTCCCTGGCCACAGCAGAGGGCTGGCCTGGAAGAGGGGCAACCGGGACAGAATCCGGCGCCCCGACCGGGACTAGAACCCGGTGTGCCGGCGCCGCTAGGCGGAGGATTAGCCTAGTGAGCCGCGGCGCCGGCCATGTATCCCATAAGTTTTGATATGTTGTGTTGTTGTCTTCATTTACTTCCAGAAAGTTTTTGATTTCTCTTTTGATTTCTTGAATGACCCAGTGTTCATTCAGGAGCATGTTGTTCAGTCTCCATGTGTTTGCATACTTTCTGGGGTTTCCTGAGTTGCTAATTTCCAGCTTCATCCCGCTGTGGTCTGAGAAGCTGCATGGTATGATTCTAATTCTTTTAAATTTGCTGAGACTTGCTTTATGGCCTAGTATGTGGTCAATCCTAGAGAAGGTTCCATGCGCTGCTGAGAAGAATGTGAAGTCTGTAGATGTAGGGTTGAAAGTTCTGTATATATCTGTTAGATCCATTTGGGCTATAGTGTCATTTAAATCTGCTGTTTCCTTGTTGATCTTCTGTCCGGATGATCTGTCTATTTCTGAGAGTGGAGTATTGAAGTCCCCCAGTACTATTGTATTGGAATCTAAATCTCCCTTTAAGTCCCTTAACATATCTTTTAAATAGACCGGTGCCCTGTAATTAGGTGCATATACATTTATAATAGTTACATCTTCCTGTTGAATTGAACCCTTAATCATTATATAGTGTCCCTCTTTGTCTCTCTTAACAGTTTTTGTATTAAAGTTTATTTTGTCTGATATTAATATGGCTACACCTGCTTTTTTTTGGTTTCTGTTGGCATGGAATATCTTTTTCCAACCTTTCACTTTCAGTCTGCATGCCTCTTTGTTAGAGAGATGTGTTTCTTGTAGGCAACAAATAGTTGGGTTGTGTTCTGTGAGCCAGTCAGCTAAACGGTGTCTTTTAACTGAAGAATTCAGACCATTAATGTTCAATGTGACTATTGATACGTAGTGACTTTGCCCTGCCATTTTCCCGGAAATATTTTCTAGTATATGCTTTGAGCTTCCCATGCTCTTTTACTGGTAGGTGTTCTTCCCTTCCCTTCTTTCATATTGATGGCCGTGTTTCTGTGTTTCTGAGTGTAGCACATCTTTAAGTATCTTTTGCAGGGCCGGACGAGTGGCCACAAAGTCTTTCAATTTCTGTTTGCTATGAAAGGTCTTTATTTCACCTTCATTCACAAATGAGAGCTTGGCAGGATATAATATTCTGGGCTGGCAATTTTTCTCTCTTAGCACCTGTGCTATGTCTCGCCATTCCCTCCTAGCTTGTAGGGTTTCTGATGAGAAGTCAGCTGTGAGTCTGATTGGAGATCCTCTGAGAGTAATCTGACGTTTCTCTCTTGCACATTTTAGGATCTTTTCTTTATGTTTCACTGTGGTAAGTTTAATTACCACGTGTCGTGGTGAGGATCTCTTTTGGTCATGTTTATTGGGGGTTCTATGAGCTTCCTGTACTAGGATATCTCTGTCCTTCTCCAAACCTGGAAAGTTCTCTGCTAGTATCTCACTAAAAAGGCCTTCCAATCCTTTCTCTCTCTCCATGCCTTCAGGAACTCCTAGAACTCGAATGTTGGTTTTTTTGATAGTATCCTGTAGATTCCCAACAATATTTTTTAGGTTTCTAATTTCCTCTTCTTTTCTTTGGTTTGACTGTATGTTTTCCTGTGCTCTATCTTCTAAGTCCGATATTCTCTCTTCTGCTTCACCCATTCTGTTTTTAAGGCTTTCTAATGTGTTTGTCATTTGATCTATTGAGCTCTTCATTTCATTTTGATTTCTCTTCACTATAACACTTTCCTGTTCTACTAGTTTCTGAGTTTCATTTTGACTCTTCCTTAAAATTTCGTTTTCACGAGAGAGATTTTCAATCTTGTCCATTAAGGATTTCTGTAGTTCAAGGATTTGCTTTTGAAAACTTCTAAATGTTCTTATCATAAATTTTTTGAAATCCGTATCTTGCATTTCTTCTATCTCATCATCTTCATACTCTTGGCTTGGGGTGTTTTGCTTATTTGGAGGCATCATAGTGTCATCGTTGATCTTGCTCCCTCTATTTCTGTGTTTGTTACTCGGCATAGTTAATTCTTCTTGCGTCACTGTGCGTTTTTTTTTTTTTTTTTTTTTTTTTTTATTTTTTTATTTATACTGTGTCCGTGTTAAGTGGACTGCCTGCTGTTGGAGGAGCCTTGGAGGCTTGAGATGGGTGCGGCCTGAGAGCTCTGCCTGGTTCTTCCAGGTTAAGGGTGTGCAAAGGTGACACCCTCAGGTTATGCGTGGTAAATCTCTCTCTTTTTATTTATTTATTTATTTTATTTATTCAGGGGGTAAGTAACACCACAGGGCACGGCTGTGCAGAATTGATGGTATTTAGCTTCCAGTCTTTGGCTCCTCTGGACTCCCACTGGGTTGCCTAGGCTACTGAATTGTAGTGACTCAGTTCCTTAGCTCTCCCCCATTGATATGTAAATCCAGAGCGCAGGCCTGCTCTTTGTCTCTTGGGAATTCTAGCCTTGCAGCCTTGTAACCTTTGCAAGGTTAGGGGGAAGAGAAACCCCGAAGCTTTTTTTTTTCCTTCTTTCCGGTAGTGAGTTTGCTGCACTTTCCGGCCCCCCTCTAGATTCTGACCCCCGTTTCCCCACCAATGTCTCGGGTTATTGAGCTCACCTCCCCTTCCAGCGCCGATGTGTGGAGCGTCCCAAGTCTCCCCGCTGTTGTCTGTGTGGCATGCACTCCCCTTGGAGCACTGGGGCTTCTGCGGCTCCGTCCCGCGACTTGGCTTCCGCGCGGTGGGCGACCTTGTTCTCCCAGTAGGTCCTCCGATTCACGATTCCCGTGCAATTTTTTCCTGGTTCTTTTTTCTGCGGCTACCGTAACTCCCCTTTTATTAAACTAAATTTTCCTGGACTATCGGTGCGTGCCCTCACTATTCCGCCATCTTGGCTCCGCCCCCTGAATCATCTGCTGTGTATAAACTTTTGAGTTTGATATAGTCCTATTTGTTTAGTTTGCTTTTGTTTTCTGTGCTTTGTGGATCTTGTCTAGAAGTCATCCCTTACACCAATGTCTTGGAGTCTCAGGTCTTAAATTTAGGTCTTTGATCCATCTTGCATTGATTTTTGTATATGGTGAGAGATATGGATCTGATTTCATGCCTCTACATATATATATATATATATGTGTGTGTGTGTGTATATATATATACACTTATATATACATGTGTACACACACACACACACACACACACACATATATGTATGCTGCGCCGATCCGAAGCCAGGAGCCAGGTGCTTCCTCCTGGTCTCCCTTGCGGGTGCAGGGCCCAAGCACTTGGGCCATCCTCCACTGCCTTTCCGGGCCACAGCAGAGAGCTGGACTGGAAGAGGAGCAACCGGGACTAGAACCCGGCGCCCACATGGGATGCCGGCGCTGCAGGCGGAGAATTAACCAAGTGAGTCACGGCGCCGGCCACTGAATTGGTTTATCAACTCTAACAGCTTTTGGTGGAATGTTTTAAGTTTTTTCATGTACAATATCATGTCATCTGCAAACAGGAATGATTTAACTTCCTCTTTTCCAATTTTGATGCCCTTTATTTCTTTCCCCTCCTGAGATGCTCTTACCAAAACTTCCAGTACTGTAATGAGTGAGAGAGTTGAATGTGGACATTGTTGTATTGTTCAAGATCTGAGGGGAAATGCGTTCAGTTTTTTCCCCACTCAGTATGATATTGGCTGTTGATTTGTGACATATAGCCTTTATAATGTTGAGGAATTTCCTTCTATACCTAATTTGTGGAGGGTTTTTATCATATAGCGGTGTTGAATCTTATCAAATGCTTTTTCTGCATCTATTGGGACAACATATGGTTTTGTTTTTCTTTCTGTTGATGTGATTTATGACATTTATTGACTTGCAGATGTTGAACTACCATTGAATCTGTCTGCTCTGTCAGTGAATTTTGGCAGTCGTGTGTTTTCTTGATGTTTACTTCTAATGCAGGATGCCTTTCAGAATTTCTTCTAAGGCTGGATTAGAGGTGGTGAATTCTCTCAGTTTTTGCTTATCTAGAAAAACACTTTATTTTTCCTTCATGTTTAAAGGATAGCTTTGCTGGATTTAATATTCTTGTTTGAAAGTTTTTTCTTTGAAGACCTAAAATATATCACCCTATTCTCTTCTGGCCCTGTATGGTTTCTACTGAGAAGTCTGATGTGAATTTAATTGGTTTTCCTTTATATGTAACTTGTTGCTTTTCTCTTATTGTCTTTAGGATTCTCCTCTTTAACTTTTGGCAGTTTTATGACAGTATGCCTTGGAAAAGACTATTGGTTGAGTCTGCTTGGGGTTCTTTGAGCTTCTTGTATCTGGATGTCTATGTCTCTTTCAAGACCTGAGAAATTTTCAACTATTATTTCTTTTAGCAGGTTTTCAATGCCTTTTTCCTTTTCTTCTGCTTGAGGAATACCTATAATACAAATTTTGGTCATGTAATGGTGTCCGTGTTCATTCTTTTTAATTCTTTCCTCTTTATTTTTGTTTGGGTTATTTCAAAATTTTTGGATTCAGGGTTAGAAATTCTATTCTGCTGTTTAAGTTCAGTCTTTTTTTTTTTATTTTTTTAATTTCACTGATTGAAGATTTCATCTCCAAAGTTTTTATTTGGCTTTTAATGAGTTCTATCTCCTTAGTAATATTTTCATTCATGTCACTCATTGATTTCCTCTTTTCTTTAATCTATCTAGTCTCTTGCATCTTGTTGATCATTATTTTGAATTCTGTATCTGCCGTTTCTTAGATTTCCTTCAGTTCAGAATCTAATTCTGGAGGAATATCATGTTCTTTTGGAGGCATGCCATGTTGCTTATTCATATCTGCTGTGTTCCTTTGTTGACATCTACCATGTGGTGTATTTGTCCCTTCTTTATGGAGTAAGTTTTACTGAAAAGAGTTGATGGTTTAGCTGGAATGCAGGATATCATTTAACTTGTTGCTCTGACTTTGGTCTAAGGAAGACCAAGAATGTGGTCTCTGAGTAATTTTCTTTGTCTTAATCAATGTCAGCTGTGTCTTCAAGTGACACAGTAGACTAGTCTGCTGCAGTTTGTAAGGATACAAGTGTGGCTTTGAGATGAATAAAGGTTTCCTTGGGTGTGTATCTTTGGTCTACAGAGAGTTCAGTGTCAGTGTCCGTGGTGAATATGACAGCTCAGGTGTTCTTGGTGCTGAGGGAGACGGAGGTGGCTGCCCCCTTGTCCTACTGGCAAGCCTGAGTGATGCTGGGACTTAAAGCACCAATTGCTGTGTCTCCAGGACTGTGTGATATGGATGGACCCTTGTTCAGGTTCGCATAGGAAAGTTCAACTGGTGCTATGGCTTATAATACCAGCAACCTTAGTCCTGGAACTAGGGGATGTGAACTGACCCTGTTCCAGTCCTACAGGGTGACTACAATTATACAGATTTTACTCTGGAGGGTATAAGTCCAAAGAGGTAGAACATGGATAAGGTTCTTCCCTCTCCACTGGGTAGATTCCAGTGGCATCGAGAAATTTCAAATGGATTGTTATAATGCTAGTGTTGCAGAGAATAGTGAGGTCATTACCCAGATCTCCCAGGGTGGGAGCGGATTTTTTTCATGGGCTGCTTCTGGTGTTAGCCCTCAGAAGCTAAGGTGATGAATCCCCCTTGCTCACATTGAGCAAGTTAGGCGAGAGCATAACTTGGGGTTAATGCCCAAAAACTCCCACAGTTGCAGGGTGCAGGGGATCTGTCCTTTCATCCCACACGTTGCCCTGACTCTGACTGTGGTGCTGGTAGAACAGTGGTGCACCTGCACTCTTTGAGTCAGGGAGGGAAAGGAAGCAGGGCTGCTTCTCTTCTGCAAGCCCTGCTGTTGCTCAGACCCCAGTCAGCTCTCCAGGCTGAAGTAAAAGTCAGTGGGTAGGGGCCGGTGTTGTGGCGCAGTAGGTTAACCCTCCACCTATGGTGCTGGCATCCCATATGGACACTGGTTCTAGTCCCGGCTGCTCCACTTCCAATCCAGCTCTCTGCTGTGACCTGGGAAAGCAGTGGAAGATGGCCCAAGTGCTTGGGCCCCTGCACCTGCGTGGAGACCTAGAAGAAGCTCCTTACTCCTGGCTTCGGATTGGCGTAGCTCCGACCATGGCGACCATTTGGGGAGTGAACCAGTGGATGGAAGACCTTTCTCTCTGTCTCTCCCTCTCACTGTCTGTAACTCTACGTCTCAAATAAATAAAATCTTTAAAAAAAAAAAGAGGGAGGGGGATCAGTGGGTAGCTAGAATTTCCTGTCAGCTAAAACTGAGCACTGGGGCTTGTAGAAGTTTCTTCTATGTGGCATGATAAGATGGCAGCTATAAGCTGGCAGTGCGCTGTGCCCTGTGGCTGACTGCAGTGGCGTCTCTGCCTTCTTTCTCTTTTTTTTATTTAAAGAAAAAATTTTTAAAAAGATTTATTATGTAGTGAGAGAGAGAAGGAAAGAGATCTTCCATCTGCTGGTTCACCCCCCAGATGGCTACAACTGCTGCAGCTGTGCCAAGCCAAAGCCAGGAGCCTCTTCTGGGTCTGCCAAGAGGGTGCAGGGGCCCAAGCCCTTGGTCCGTCTTTCACTGCTTTCCCAGGCACACTAGCAGGGAGCTGGATAGGAAGCACAACAGCTAGGACTCAAACCAATGCCCATATGGGATTCTAGAAGGCTGGCAGGCGGCAGCTTTAACCACGCCATAATGCCAGCTCCTGTCTTTTCTGTTGGTCCCACAGTCTTCATTATCTTTTTTCACTTATTTGCTGAAAATTTCTGTCAGACCCCTGGAAACATAGTCTTCCCCTTGTTCTTTTTATATCTCAGAGCAGCTTAAGTTAGTGTGGCTATAACCTATTTAGCCATTGTGGATGTCAGGTAATGTGTATTTTAATTGTCAATAAATTACTTATTTTTTAGCTCCAGGAAAATTATGAGAGAACTGTGGCAAGTGGTACACAGAGATTGCTCTACTCTGTAGTTGAAATCAGAGTTAAGTACTAAATATAAGCACAATGGTTTAAGTAAGATATTTTCTCTTTGATTTATTGGATACTTAAAATTACCCGTAAAAGTATTAGTATGTACCCAGGTTGATTCATTGATTATTTAAAAAGACATGTGGAAGCATCAGTTGAATGCCTCTATGTGAATTATTTGATAACCAATCAGAACTTGTAGGATTTGGTAAAGTACTTCCAGTTACTGCCTTTTTCTTTTTTTTTTTTTTTCTTTTTTTTTTGACAGGCAGAGTTAGACAGCGAGAGAGAGACAGAGAGAAAGGTCTTCCTTTTTTCCGTTGGTTTACCCCCCAAGTGGCCGCTATGGCTGGCGCGTTGCGGCTGGCGCGCTGCGCCTATCCAAAGCCAGAAGCCAGGTGCTTCTTCCTGGTCTCCCATGCGGGTGCAGGGCCCAAGGACCTGGGCCATCCTCCACTGCACTCCCGGGCCACAGCAGAGAGCTGGACTGGAAGAGGAGCAACCGGGACGGAATCCAGTGCCCTGATCGGGACCAGAACCCGGGGTGCCGACGCCACAGGCGGAGGATTAGCCTAGTGAGCAGCAGCGCTGGCCAACCATTTTTTTTTTTTTTTTTTTTTTTAAGATTTTATTTATTTGAGAGGTAGAGTTACAGACAGAGGGAAAGACAGAGAGAAAGGTCTTCCGTTCGTTGGTTTACTCCCCAAATGGTTGCCACGGTCTGAGTTGTGCTGATCCGAAGCCAGGAGCCAGGTGCTTCCTCCTGGTTTCCCATGCAGGTGCAGGGGCCCAAGCACTTGGGCCATCCTCCACTGCACCCCCGGGCCACAGCAGAGAGCTGGACTGGAAGAAGAGCAGCGAGGACTAGAACCGGTGCTCATATGGGATGCTGGCACCACAGGCAGAGGATTAACCTACTGCGCCACTGCCATTTGAGTTGCAAAAGGAGGGCTTTAATACTGTTTTCTCAAATTAATATCAATTGAAGTATATTCTAATTTCAGGGGTTCCTTTAGTGTTGTTTGGGGTTTTGTTGAGTTTATTGTTATTTTAAGTATATATTCAGGTTGGATATGTAAATTAGGAAGAGTGTCACAGAATATATTGGAAATGGGAATCCCTATATTAACATTTGTATAATTTGTAAATACATAAGTCTATCCACACAGTACGAAGAAATTCAGAAGGCTTGTGAAAGAATGGAATCATAAGGTAATTTGAATTTTCCATGAGCTTTTTGAAGTTTCTTCATGTATATATTTATTTTTTAAAGATTTATTTATCTGAGAGGCAGAGTTACAGATTAAGAGGGAGATACAGAGATCTTTCATTCACTGGTTTACTCTGCAAATGATGACAATGGTGGGGCTGGGCCAGGCTGAAACCAGGAGCCTGTAGCTGTATCCAGATCTCCCATGTGGGTGATGGGGGCATCCTCTACTGCTTTCCCCAGGTGCTTTAGCAGGGAGCTGGATCAGAAGTGGAGCAGCTGAGACTCGAACTGGCACCATTATGGGATGCTGGCATTGCAGGCAATGACTTAACCCCTGCTGCACAACACTGGCCCAAAGTCCCCTTTATATGTAAATCCATAAATCCATGTAAGTGCTGGATACGAGTACTTTGTGTTTAGTGCTAAACAAAACAGACCTAGTTGTTTGTACAGGGCTTTTGATGTCAAGCACACAGGTAATAACAGAGGAGCTACTGTGCAGCTATACCTGGGGTACATCACTGCTCAAGGAGACGTATAGGCACTGTGAGAGTGTATCGGAGGGATCTATTTGACATTGAATCAGGGATGATTTCAGAGGAAATGACATGTAAACTTAGGTCTGAAGGAAAAATTGGAATTAACTAGGTGCAGGGGCAGGAAGTTCCTAGATATGGGAAGAATTTTATTGATGGATAAAAAAGCATTCACAGCTACTTACAGGTTTGTTTATTTTCCATTCTAAAATTCTCTGGTACTTTTTGCTAGATAGGAATTAAACTGCACAGAGAGTTGGGTTTTTTTGTTTTGTTTTGTTTTGTTTTGTTTTGTTTTGTTTTGTTTTTTGACAGGCAGAGTGGACAGTGAGCGAGAGAGACAGAGAGAAAGGTCTTCCTTTGCCGTTGGTTCACCCTCCAATGGCCCCCTCGGCCAGCGTGCTGCGGCCGGCGCACCACGCTGATCCGATGGCAGGAGCCAGGTGCTTTTCCTGGTCTCCCATGGGGTTCAGGGCCCAAGCACTTGGGCCATCCTCCACTGCACTCCCTGGCCACAGCAGAGAGCTGGCCTGGAAGAGGGGCAACCAGGACAGAATCCGGCGCCCCGACCGGGACTAGAACCCAGTGTGCCGGTGCCACAAGGTGGAGGATTAGCCTAGTGAGCCGCGGCGCTGGCCTGCACAGAGAGGTTTTTTTTTTTTTTTTTTTTTTTTTTTTTTTTTTTCTTTTTGACAGGCAGAGTGGACAGTGAGAGAGAGAGACAGAGAGGAGAAAGGTCTTCCTTTGCCGTTGGTTCACCCTCCAATGGCTGCCGCCACCGGTGCGCTGCGGCCGGCGCACCGCGCTGATCCGAAACTTGGAGCCAGGTGATTCTCCTGGTCTCCCATGGGGTGCAGGGCCCAAGCACTTGGGCCATCCTCCACTGCACTCCCTGGCCACAGCAGAGAGCTGGCCTGGAAGAGGGGCAACCGGGACAGAATCTGGCGCCCCGACCGGGACTAGAACCCAGTGTGCCGGCGCTGCAAGGTGGAGGATTAGCCTAGTGACCCGCTGCGCCGGCCAACACAGAGAGTTTTTAATACAGTTTTCATAAAAGGAAAAATAAAACTGTAACTGGCTTGTAAAAGAGATTGTAAGATTCAGTTACACTAGATATTCACAGTAAAAAGGTTAAGAGAGTGATGTCCACTTTATTTTTAAGCTTGTCTTGAGTAATACTTTCAAGTTTTTTCCTCTTACATCATACTAAATTATGCATTCAAAAATTGGCTCTTGGGGCATGAGGGAAAACACTTTTTATGTATAAGTCACAGGTATACATGTAATACATGAAAAAGTATATAGTGGCATTAAAATTTCATGGGAAGCATTAGGAAAAGTCTCAAAAGACTCCTCTAGGGAAGTGATAATAAAAAATTGAATTGCCTATGTGTCCTTTTTGTTTTCTGCATTCCATAGTTTTCTTAATGATTTGTGATGTCTGTACATCAGTGATAATTGTGCCTGTCATATAGCAAACAATGTCTAGACTTGTTGTCCAACTTGGCTGTTGCTGTTCATTATTCTGTCAGATATGTCAGCCTGTTTGTCCTTCATGATACAGGAGGACTGGACCCAGCGTAGCATCATAAAAAATCTTATTTTCTTCTAGTAGTTTTATAACTATTTCATGTTAAAATATTTACTTGGCATTAAATAAGGTATTTGCAGAGACTATTTTAACATCTTTTCAAATGGATGGCCAGTTGTTTATATGCAACTTGTTTAGCAACCTAGACCTTTTTTACTCAAAATGTTACTGTACTTACATCTTAAGGTCTGTGTATGAACTCATCAGTTCTACTTTTTTTCCTTCTATTTTTGTATGTTAGCCCTACAAATTCTTTTTTTAAAGATTTATTTATTTATTTGAGAGGCAGAGTTACAAATGGCAGAGAGAGAGAGAGAAATCTTCCATCTGGTGATTCACTCCCCAAATGGCCAAAACAGCTGGAGCTGTGCCGACCTGAAGCCAGGAGCTTCTGGATCTTCCCACGTGGGTGCAGGGGCCCAAGCACTTGAGCCATCCTCTACTACTTTCTCAAGACTTAGCAGAGAGCTGCATCAGAAGTGGAGCAGCCAGGACTCCAGCCAGCACCCATGTGGGACACTGGCACTGCAGGTGGTGGCCTTACCCACTCCACCAGAATGCTGGCTCCCTGATATGGTCTTTAAAAAGTCCTATTTGGATTTTTGAGTTTAATTGAACTGAAGTTTATAGATTAATTTAGGAAGACTCAGTATCTTCTTATTGTTGAGTCTTTGAGAAATAGAAGGAAGGTTATTGCTATAAGTAGGGTCTTTTTCACCCCCCCCTTTTAAGATTGATTTATAGATTGATTTATTTATTTGAAAGGCAGAGTTAGAGGCTGTGGCAAGAGAGAGAGAGAAAGTCTTCCATCTGCTGGTTCATTCCCCAAGAGATCACAACAGCCAGAGCTGGGCCGATACAAAGCCAGGAGCCTGGAGCTTCTTCCAGGTCTCCCACATGGGAGTAGGGGCCCAAGGACTCGGGCCATCTTCTGCCCTCCCAGGCCATAGCAGGGAGCTGGATTGGAAGTGAAGCAGCTGGAACTTGAACCAGCCCCCACATAGAATGCTGGCACTGCAGGTGGCGGCTTTACCCACTACACCACAGTGCCGGCCCCTACCCTGTTTTTTTTAAAAAACTGCTTATTGTTAGAAAGCTAGTAATTTTATATTGCAGCTGTTCTCCATGCTAAGTTATTATATCTCTTGTTGTTCTAAAGATAATTTCCCATCTGTAAGAAATTATACTTACTCTCCTTTTCTAATATTTGCTTAATTTACTTAATTCTTTTTTTAAAAAGTTGATTTAAGTTATACAAGGTTCATGTATTTCAAATAGATTTAGGAACATAGTGACATTTCCCCCACAACCCTCCCTCCCTCCCATGCTCCAGCCCTTCTTTTTCTTCCCTCTCACATTCCAACTCTTACTAGTTTTTACAGAGATCTATTTTCAGCTGAACTTAATAATCACATAGGTAACCCTACACTGAGTGAAAGATTTCAACAAATAGTATGAAGAAGAAAAAGCACTGTTCTTCAATGGAAGAGAAAAGGGTTGTAAACAATCATTAGATCTTGAAATGTCTATTTTACTCCAATACATTACATTTCAGTTACTCATTTCACTGATCTTTTGTGTTGTTTTTTTGTTTCAATTTTATTTCTTTAATTTTAATTATTTTTTCCTCCTACTAATTTTGGGTTTGGTTTGTTGTTTTTCTAGATCCTTGAGATGCATTATTCGACAGGTAGAGTTACAGAGAAAGGCAGAGAGAAAGGTCTTCCTTCCGTTGGCTCACTCGCCTAATGGCCGCCACGGCCGGCACTGCGCCGATCCGAAGCCAGGAGCCAGGTACTTATCCTGGTCTCCCATGCGGGTGCAGGGCCCAAGGACTTGGGCCATCCTCCACTGCACTCCCAGGCCACAGCAGAGAGCTGGACTGGAAGAGGAGCAACTGGGACTAGTGCCCGGCGCCCCAACCGGAACTAGAACCCGGGGTGCTGGTGCCGCAGGCGGAGGATTAGCCAAGTGAGCCATGGTGCTGGCATGAATTCTTCATTTCTAATGTTTCATTTTGATCTATTGTATTCTTCATGCCTAATATTTCATTTGATTCTCTTTAAAATTTCAATTTCATGGGAAAAATTTTCATTCATGTATGGTTTTCTTTAATTCATGAATTTGCTTCTGATTGTTTTTGGGTAGTGTTTTCATAATTTTTTTGAATTCTGCTTCCAGCATTTCCTCAATCTCTTCATCTTCGCATACTAATATTGAAGTGTTGTGTTTCTTTTGGGGGCTCATGGTGCCTTCCTGTTCTTGTTTCTTGAATTTCTGTGTTTGTTTTTAGTGGGATTATTTTTGTTTTTCTCCTCTGGTGGCTTTTATCTTTGAGCTATGCCTCTGTGTGGCTTAGTGGGATGTCTGCACTTTGAGCGAATATCAGAAAGTGTGTGGTGGGTGTGGCCAGGGAGCTCTGGTCAGTGCTCCAGGGTGGAGCGAGAATCCTGTAGATCTCAATGCCCAGGTGTTAGCCCCCAGTGTATTCCGTGCCACTGTGTGAACTGCACAGATGACCTGCGCAGGGTTTACTCTAAGCCCAGCCACCTCCCAGCTAGGCTCAAAGTCAGTGGGGACTGCAGATTGTTCCCTCTGCTAGAATCACTGGATCACACGGGCACAGAAGAGCCACTGGCTGGAAGTTGCTCCACCGCCGCCGCCAGTACTGCTGTGAAGGTGATGTTCTATCAGCTAGTTCCTGTGCACGTGCACAAAGTCTTGTGCAGCTGCCTCCCAGACCCAAGATGGTGCCTGCCCTCTTTCAGCGGGGCAGTAGGCGCTGTGTGGGGAAGGTGGAGTGAGACAAATATGCCCCCTGTACTTCGACTGGGTCTGCTGGCAACTGCTAGCAACAGCCGGCTCCCAGGGCTCCAGTCGGGACTCAAGCCTCGCTCTCCCTCGGTTCTATCGCCATGGGTTGTTGCAGTCTGGTCTCACCTCCCTCTCCAAGCTGGTGCCTGTGTTTGAGCTGCACGTCCACACCCTTCACACAGGTACACAGGGTTTCTCGTCCTTTTGTAGGGTTTCCATTGCGGTCTTCTCTCCAATTCTCTCCTGAAAGTGTACTTTGTACACCCCTTTCTTTCACTGTTTATCTCTAGTCTAGTCCCTCCCTAATCTGCCATCTTGGAATCCTCCCTAAATTCTTTTATGTTGTCTGTAACATTAAAAAAGCATTCTCACCTGTTTTCGTCCTTACAGGATGCTTCTGATCTTTCAGCATTGATTCTAATAAAATGATAGCGGTTTCTGATTAAAAAATACTTTTATCCCATTTCTGGCCTCAGACATTTTTGGTATTTCTTAATTAAGAGAGAGTTTTGTTAAATGTTTCCAGTTTCAAAAAGTTAGTATTAATTTTAGTATTTAATACTAATTAGAAGGGTTGAATAAAGATGTGTTCGGAGTGGAAGGAAGATGTACTTGGTAATAGGAAAGTGAGAGAAGCTTTGAGTTGTGTAAAGTGAAGAAGTGAGTAAGAGTATTTCAGGCCAAGATTGTGTTATGAAGATATGAGAGTGAATGATGCTTCCCTTTGCGGGAGAGTGAGAAGGGTGAATTTGGAAGAAAAGATTTGGTTAGGAAATAATAGAGCCAGAGTGAAGGTCCTGATTTGTCTTTCTAAGAAATTTTGCTCTTAGGGGCAATGGGATGTCATTAAAAGGCTTCAAATTGCAAAATGGCGTCAGACAAGACAGTGGGCTGGGAGGGAACAAAATGCACTTTTATTCAGTTAAAGGAGACCGGCTAACAGATGTTTGCAATAGTTTCTGCAGGTGACATTGGCTTAGATTTGGGTAATTCTGTGGCTGTAGGGGAGAAGTGAATGGGTTCTTGGGAGACTTAGGAGGCAGTGTCAAAAGGATTTGGTCATTGATTGGATGCAGTGAGAGAGAGGGAAGTGTCAGGTATAATCCTTATTTTCTGACATGGGTATGGGAGGTGGGTGGTATTGGTTACTGAGATTGAGAATACGGGGGTAGAATTGGTTGTATGTTCAGTTTTAGACACTGACGTTGAAGTGCATGTAGGTCATCCAAGTGGAGAAGCCCATTAGGCATGTGGGACTTTAAGTCTAGAAGTCATGAAGCAGTGTAAGTTTTAGATCACAGATAGTAATGGAAGATGGGGAATGTGTGAGATTACTTTAGAAGAATGTGTAGAGTGAGAAGGGGGCCTGGGTGAGAACTCGTGGCACACTAGCATTTAAGTGGCAGCAGATGAGAAAGGGACCACAAAGAATACCAAGCAGGAATCACTGGAGAAATAGATGGGAAACTGGGAGAGGCATGGCATGAAAACCAAAGAGAAAGATTGAAAGGTGCCATCTGAATAAAGCAACTAGCGTATCATTAGGGATAGTGGATGTCATTGGCTTTTAAACCTTCACTAAAGAAAAAGAAACTTCTTAAAGGAGGTATTGGTTTGAGGTTTAGTGGGAGTTTTACAAAGATAGTGACTAGATTTTATATTTTGGGCAGGAAGCAGCAGTAGGCAGAGTGCAGCTGAAGAGAAGGAGAGAATGGTTGGTGTAGCTAGATAATAAGAATGGAATACAGAACACAAATTCAGGAGTTAAGCTTGGATTAGACAGATATGGATGGCTCTGTGTATGCTTAGGTCCTATTTATATTGGAGGCAATAGTTTATTTTCTCAGGCAAGTTCTCAGGAAGTATTTTAATTTATTCAAAGTGTTCAAAGGCATTAAATGTGAAAAGCAGGGCTTGCATTATGGCACAGTGGGTTATGCTGCCTCCTACTATACCAAGATTCCATATTGGAGCACTGATTCGAGTCCCTGCTACTCCACTTCCAATCCAGTTCTCTGCTGATGTGCTTGAGAAAGCAGAATAAGATGGCCCAAGTGCTTGGACCCCTGTGACCCATGTGGGAGACCTGGATGGAATTCTACCCACTGGGTGGAATTCCTGGCCCAGTCCCAACTATCATGGCCATTTGGAGAGTGAGCCAGCAGATTGGAAAATCTTTGTCTTTCTGTCTCTCCCCCTCTCTCTGTAACTCTGACTTTTCAAATAAATAAAATAAATCTTAAGAAAAATAATAAATTTGAAAAGTGAGGGGCCGGTGCTTTGGCGTAGCTGGTAAAGCCGCCACATGCAGTGCTAGCGTTCCATATGGGCTCCAGTTCTAGTCCTGGCTGCTCCTCTTCCAGTCCATCTCTCTGCTGTGGCCTGGGAAAGCAGTAGAGGATGGTCCAAGTGCTTGGGCCCCTGCACCCACATGGGAGACCCAGAAGAAGCTCCTGGCTCCTGGCTTTGCATTGGCCCAGCTCTGGCCATTGCAGACATTCGGGGAGTGAACCAGAGGATGGAAGATTCTCTCTCTCTCTGCCTTTCTGTAATTCTGCCTTTCAAATAAAGTAAATAAATCTTGAAAAAAATTTTGAAAAGTGAAACTAGGAAACAGAATGGAGCCTATCATCAAGTAAGCTGCTAGGGCAGCATGAGAATCATGCCCTTCCAAAGCACACACAAGCACAGCTTTTATTTGCTTATTTTTTTAAAAAAATTAATATTTATTTGAAAGGGAGAGCAGGAGAGTGAAGGAGATCTTCCAAAGCACAGGTTTTTTTTTTTTTTTCTTTTTTTTTCTTCCAAAGATTCATCTATTTATTTGAAAGGCAGAGTTACAGAGAGGCAGAGGCAGAGAGAGAGAGGTCTTCCATCCACTGGTTACTCCCTTCATGGCTGCAATGGCCAGAGCTAGGTTGATCTGAAGCCAGCAGCCAGGAGCGTCTTCTCTCTCCCACTTGGGTGCAGCAGCCCAGGCACTTGGGCTGTATTCTGCTGCTTTCCCAGGTGCATTAGCAGGGAGCTGGATGGGAAATGGAGCAGTGTGGACTCTAACCATTGCCCATATGGTATGCCAGATTTGTAGGTAGTGGTTCTACCTGCTGTGCCACAGTTCCAGCCTCTAAGCACAGATTTTAAAAATTGTACTCTACAATAAATTTGCCTTTTATGTTTTCCCTGAACTTTCTGAAGTACCCTTACATACACCTTATACTCATAGCCTCAAGGTAATTTACGCTGTTATGAGTGCACCTGTGTTTTGACAATGAATTGTCCCAGGTGGTAAACTGGGGGAATTTTCCTCATGTGACATCATGGTGATGCTCTGAAAATTTAGGATTTTGGAGCATTTGAGATTTTTGTATTTGAGATACTCAACCTGTATATGAAATGTGATGAACATATGGGATGAATGGTATCCATTCAGTTGTTATTTCCAAGAATTGTATGAATTCTTGATCATAGAATTTTAGTTAATGAAAAGATAGTGGAGCAGGAGCCGATGCCGAGGCTCACTTAGTTAATCTTCCACCTGCAGCACCGGCATCCCATATGGTCCTGGGTTCTAGTCCCGGTTGCTCCTCTTCCAGTCCAGCTCTCTGCTGTGGCCCGAGAGTGCAGTGGAGGATGGTCCAAGTGCTTGGGCCCTGCACCCGCAAGGGAGACCAGGAGGAAGCACCTGGCTCCTGGCTTCAGATTGGTGCAGAGCCGGCTGTAGCAGCCATTTGCAGGGGTGAACCAACGGAAGGAAGATCTTTCTCTCCGTCTTTCTCTCTCACTGTCTAACTCTGCTTGTCAAATAAAAAAATAAATAAAAAAAATTAAAAAAAAGATAATGTAGCAAAAGTGCAACTAAACCATAGTTTATTGTAATAAGAAAATGCAGTTTGGGAAAGCATGTGGAGTATTTATTTGAAGGAGAATAGTATAGATTTGAGAAGTATGAAAGTAGATATCTAATCTTTTCTCTCATTCTAAAAGCCTTATTTATTTGTTTGTTTTTTCCATACCAGGTAAAAGATGCCAAAACTCAGCAGGAGCCAAAGGAATTCAGATTGCCGAAAGGCCATCACTTTGATATGATGGATATTAAGAACATTCCCAAAGGCAAAATTTCCATTGTAGAAGCATTGACACTGCTCAATAACCATAAGCTTCATCCAGAGACGTGGACTGCTAACAAAATAGCACAGGAATACCATTTAGAACTGAAAGATGTAAATTCCCTTCTCAAATATTTTGTCACTTTTGAAGTCAAAGTCTTTCCTCCTGAAGACAAGAAAGCGATACAACCAAAATGAAGAAAATCGTGAAATTACTGTTCGTGTGTGTACTTCCCATCCACCATCCCATTCATTTCCTCATTTTTAGCATATTAAATTATATAAACTGCTGGGTGTTTAATGCTCCCTACTTCTGAGAGCATACTGCTTATTGAGTGCTATTAACTTCTCAGTATTGCTCATTGAATGTATTTTGTTTTCTTTGGGATTTTAATTTGGTTTGGGCATAGTTTGAATGTATATGTCAATATGTCTAATTGGCAGATTTAAAATATGACTATAAGTCAAAGAGTTAAAGTATTTTAGGCACATCTTACCAGCTTTTAAACTAGTCATATGGCCTCTTGGGAAATGTCTTGAATCCCTCATTTAACATATGGAGTTTCACTTTCCAATTTAGGTGGCTTATTTTTTTTACCATGGAACGTTGAAAGTAAGCTTTCCTAACACATTTTCTTGTTAGGAAAAGGAGGATTTGACAGTGAGGTAGAATAAGAATATTTCCAATAAAGGCAGATAGGAGATGGACAGAAAATTAGAAAACTACTTCAATAAGAATTAGCAAGGACTTTAAATTTTTTTTACTTGTCAGAGACAGAGAAAGGGAGAGTTCCTGGTCCTCTGGCTCGGTCCTCAAATGTCCACATGAACTTGGCTGGAGCCAGGAGTTGAGAACCAAATGCAGGTCTCCATGTTATTTGAGCCACCACTACTGCCTCTGAGGCTCTGCATAGACAGAAAGCTGGAGTCAGGAGCAGAAGCCGGGAATATGAAGTGCAGGTGTCTTGACCATTAGGCTAAACACCTGCTTCCTGTTTTTTTGTTTTGTTTTGAATTGATTTAGGTGTGGAATACTGTAATTATTAAAAAATAATTAATGTTTATAAAATGTAAAATGTTAGTAATTTTTGCATTGCCAAGTAAATCAAAAGCTTTCAGAAAGATAGTAGTAGGAATTATTTGAAAAAAAAAATAGCTTTTTTTATTTGATACAGAATTGCAAGAATAATTTAAAAAATAATTAAACCAAGAAACCATGTTAAAGAATTTGTTGATCAAATATAATCTGATACTAATAATAGTGAGAATAATAAGAATAGCAAGTGGAAATGTAAAGTGTGATTATTGAAAGGAATCTGGGAAATTGTTTTACCCATTCACAAACTTGAGAGCACAAACACATGTACTAGGTACTTGGCTGTTTTGAGTTTAGCTTTACTTAATATGTTGGCACCTGTGGAATCTTGGGTAGGTTGTACAGCCTCTGAGATGGAATTTCTACTATAAAATGAGTATAATGAATGCTTCCTTACTTAAACCCAAGGGTTACGTCAAGGCAAATAATAAAGGACTACAAAGGACCAAGAACAGTGGTGGTGTTTGTGATTGAGAACATACCCCTGAGGAGATACATGACCTCAGATTCTGTAGTTCAGTCACATAGCCCAGTCCAGAATTTAGGTTTTCAGAATCCTCCTAGTGAGTTTTTCTATTAAGCTAAACAAAAGCATATCTCCAAAGGGTAGCATATGTGATTTGTGGAAATGTTAGTGTTATCAGTGTACTGCTGAAGGAAGATAGGTTTCTTTGGAAGAGGTATGGAAGATGCTAAGGGATTCAGCATGGTGATGGAATGAAGCATTTCTGGTAATGCTGTTTTTAAATGGAGTTTCATTGACATATCTAATATATTGAATAGTTTAAAGAAGAACATGAAAGAACTTAAAAAATACAGAATTGCTTTTTGAAACTAAATGAAAACTTTTATCATGTAAAGGTCAACACCTGAATACTAGCATTACTGTCTACTGCTTTGGTCTGACCCATCTTCCCTGTTCTAAGTTAGGGCTATTGTTACATGGTGTCTCATGATAAAGTGCCTCGTATTCATTGGCCTAGTACACTGCTTTTTATTATGTATAGGAGAGCACTTGGGTAGTACATGGAGTTTAAAACCAGAAAATTAAGTGTAGACACTTTTCTAGGTATTTTACAGATGTTTCTTTGTTTAATGTTTACCAGAGATGTAAGGATAAATGCTGTTAGCAATATTACTGGGAAAATTAAAAGAGCTTCAGTAACTTTTTGAAGATAACTTACTGTTGAGTCCTGGATTTAAAGCCTGGTAGGTTATTTTCAGAGCCTTGCATTCCTACCTGCTGTACTTTATTGCTTTTCTACAGGATTATGAGAAGTGGAATGGCACACAGGCAGCCTGGGAAAGTGGAGATTAGGAATACCGGTGATCACTGTATGAGGATCACTGGGGAAAATAAAGATGTTTGGATCCTTTCGGCCCTGAGGGACTGGGTTAGTTTGGGAGACTCCTGCATTGATGGACTCTGGATCCAAGGGCGTTTTAAACATTTAATGACCGCTGGCACCAAGAATGTCAATACTGTGCCCTTCATCCATGCAGTTGAATGTCAGCAAATCATTGTGATAGAAGAGAAGGAGCATAAACAGAAGAGAGGTTTTAAGTTTGAAGAAAGGAAGATTTCCAGTTGATGGAGAGAAGGACAAAAATTCTTGGAGCTGAGATTAGGGGTAAGCGGGGTAAGCAGGGTAAGGGGAGGGAGGTGGGAGGTTAATTGGTCAGAAGAACTGGGATCCAAGGAACTGATGAGGCTGATAAGGAGAGGCTTTCTGTAGAAAAGTGGTTGGATTTGGGAGTTTTAGCATAAATAAGTAGGAGAACCATATAATTTCATTACTTGAAATGAGACACCAGAGTGAAAGGAGGCATCAGTTAACATTAAGACAATAGGGGCAATAGGCATGAACTAGAATATCCTGGCTACAGTGGGAGGTGTAACCACAAAACACTATTGGGGCCGGCGCCGCGGCTCACTAGGCTAATCCTCTGCCTTTCGACGCTGGCACACCGGGTTCTAGTCCCGGTCGGGGTGCTGGATTCTGTCCCGGTTGCCCCTCTTCCAGGCCAGCTCTCTGCTGTGGCCAGGGAGTGCAGTGGAGGATGGCGCAAGTACTTGGGCCCTGCACCCCATGGGAGACCAGGATAAGTACCTGGCTCCTGGCTTCAGATTAGCGTGGCGCGCCGGCCATGGCGGCCATTGGAGGGTGAACCAATGGCAAAAGGAAGACCTTTCTCTCTGTCTCTCTCTCACTGTCCACTCTGCCTGTCAAAAACAAAATAAACACACTATCGGAGGTCTTGAAGATCACCTGGGAACTGGATATAACCCTCTTAGCTCCAAGTTACCAGTATTTAACATCTCATGTTCACTCAGTAATGATTCCTTCATGTGCAGAGGGTTTTGCTTGGTGCCCAAGTACTTGGATGTTCTCTTCTCTATATTTACTCAATGCCCTTAAACACCTGTAATACCAAGAAATGGAAAGTGGGGCTCTAGATAATTGGTAGTGTTAAGGAAACTTTTCTACCCATACTTGGAAGGATTGAATTAAAGTGGCTCAAAATACCCTGAATTGTGCTCAAAGATAGCTTGTAGATCCAAGTTGAAATATACAAATAAATAAGCAAATGTAAAAGGTTAAAATGGTTTTATGCACCTCAAATAGCCATCACTCATTGTTTGATGGCTGCTCTGTCTTATTTGGTCTGACAAAGACTAATTCATGAAACAGTTTGAGAGAAGGGAGTGGGTACCCAGTTTATCTGTATATGCATACTCTATTTCTTATGCTTCAGGAGCAATAGGACTGGATTACTTTTTAGGAAAATTGAAGAAATATCAAAAGTACTTATTGGTTTAAAACTATAAAAATGCAGAGTTTTTAATTCAGAACATTTGGGTCATTGATTCCATGATTCATGCTTCCCCCACACTTTGTGACTGTCAATATGAATAATATAACAGCCAAATTTTTCTTTGGATGTTTTCATTTGAAGCCACTTTCTAGCCTAGTGGCTTAGACACCCCCATCAGAGTACTTGATTTTGGTTCTTGGCTTCAGTTCCTGACTCCAGCTTCCTGCAAGTGCAGATGCTAGGAGGCAGCAGTAATGACTGCAGTAATTGAGTTCTGCCATGCTCATGGAGATCTGGATTGTGTTCTGAGCTCCAGGCTTCAGCCCCAACCCAGCCCTAGCAATTCTGGGATATGGGAGCTCTCTACCTACCTACCTCCCAAATAAAAAATTTTAAAAGTCTGCCTTCATTTCAAGGTAAGCATAATACAAATCATCTAGTAATTTGAGCCATCTAATGAAGATTGCTACTTTTTAGAATTATCTATTATTTCATTTCCTTTTTTGATGATAGTTGTTATAAATCAGTATGTTTTTCTATTTTTATTTTTAATTAATTTCAATGTACATTATAATTTTATATATCTTTATATGGGTTGATGAGTATATAGAAGCTTCTTAATTATCCACATAATAAAATGCAGAAGAGCCCCTAATTATTTAGATTATTATTAGTATAGGAAAATCCTTTCATAAGGTCATAGTGTGTTCAGCTCTGATTGGGTCTGTCCATTGTTCTTTACTCCATTATCCATTCATTATTCAGTATTTATATTAGCCTTCCTGCTGCTTCCTGCAAATTTGCTTCTTGCTAATGTCCCAGAAATACCATCACCAAAAGCAAGAGTACCTACCTTTCTGCCTCTTAGGTTACCTCTTTTACTTCTGTTATGCCCCTAATGCTTTCTGGAACAATAACAAAAGGCAAGATGGAAGATTTTTTTTTTTTTAGATTTATTTATTTATTTGAAAGAGTTACACAGAGAGAGGAGAAGCAGAGAGAGAGAGAGGTCTTCCTTCCGATGATTCACTCCCCAATTGGCCACAATGGCAAGAGCTGTGCCAATCTGAAGCCAGGAGCCAGGAGCTTCTCTGGGTCTCTCAGGTGGGTGCAGGGACCCAAGCACTTGGGTCATCTTCTACTGCTTTCCCAGGCCATAACAGAGAGCTGGATCAGAAGTGGAGCAGCTGGGACTCGAACCGGCACCCATATGGGATGCCGACGCTTCAGGCCAGGGTGTTAACCCACTGAGCCACAGCGCCGGCCCCAACCCCAAGATGGAAGATTTTTAAAGGCCAAACTTAAGAGATTCTAAAACCTTAAAACAACACTCTTAATGAGGCCTTTAAATATTTAGGTCATCACATTTTATTTTGTAAGAAACCTACTTCTAGGTAGGTCAATATGTGACCCACTTCTGGGCTGTAGATATAAGATTAATAGTGTGATTTTTAAAAACTTTTCTCCCTCAAGTAATTTATTAAGCAAAAGAAATATAAGCACTTAAATTAATAGCTTTTAAAAGAGAAGTGGCTGTTAAAATAGTTTTCTCAAGTTAGTAATATTATTCATTTATCAAAAATAATTATATGTACCAGACTCAGGAAAGATAAATTCTCAACATGCAGTTTTATAGTGTTAGCTGCTCTTCAGTTACCTCTTACTCCATAACAAGCCATGGCAAAACTTAGTAGCTTGAAGTGACAATTCATTATTGTTTCTCATGGTTCTGCAGATTGTGAGAACTCAGCTGGGTAGTTTTCCCTTGGGATTTCATGTAGTTAGAGCTGGTGTCATCTGAGTTAGACTGGACAGTGAAGATCCCCCACTCCTGGTAGCAGTTGTTGCTGTTCGTTGGCTGAGTTCAGCCACGGTTGTGGCTCAGAGCATCTACAGGTTGGCTGTCCATGTGGTGTAGGCCTCGTGTAGTGTGGTGATGCTTTGGGTTCCACAAACAAACACTACAGGACAAAGACGGTGGTGCTGTCCGCTTCTTTGGCCTGGGCTCATAAATTGGCAGAGCATCACTTCTTTATTTGTCAGAGCAAAAAGCCTGCTTTGATTCAAGGGTAAGGAACATAGTCCACACCTCTGTATGGGAAATGTGTCGGGATTTGTGGCCATCTTCGTCATTTGAAGTGCATCATATCAGGAGATGATTGATGTCAATTCATCTTATCTTGATAATGTTAACTTTGATAGATCTGTTAAGTTAGCATCTGCCAGATTTTCACTGTGAAATTACTATTTATCTCCTTGTAATTAATAAATTATTGTTTAGAAAAAGGCATTAGAAGTTCTGGAAATGTCCCCTATTTTGATCTGTGTGGACATTGCATTAGTATATATAAATGTAAAATACACTGATCACTACATTTCAAAGTAAAGCATTTTATGTATCTTAGTATGTTGCTTTAACACCTCAGTAAAAAATAAAAAAAATTAAAATTAAATTCACTATCTTCACCTTCATACTTTGACCTATTGTTCTTATTTTGGTTGTTTTGATAGTGATTCCACTAGTCTGTTAATTACAAAGACCGCAAAGCTCAGATACCTCTGACGCTTCTCTAATTCAGTCCTGCCTTAGTCATGAGTCTGGGTACAGTAAACCATATTCCAGCTGGCACCAGACTAATCTTCTTATAAAAAATACAAATGTGATAAATAAATCTTTTTTTTTTAAATGCAAGTGTGAAAATGCCACTCCCTTGGCTTCAATTCTTCTCATTATCCTAAGGATTAAATCCAAGTTCCTTAAATTAGAAGAAGCTCCTTGCCTGCTTAATCTGTCCAAGCTCATCTCTTTTCTCGATGTGAACTGCAGCTTTCCTTACTAAGTTTCCTACTGAGATATGTATTTATCTATGACCTAAAAGGCAAGGTAACATTTCAGAGGTTTATTGAATAGTAATTTAGTTCACTTCTAGTTAATGCATGTTACTAAATATTAATTGGGTTCAAGGCTCTGAGCTAGGTACTGAGGTAGGAGTTATAAAAATTAAATGTCCTTGGTCATTAGTTGGAATAAGGGCAGAATACAAATTATCTCACTACTGGGTAAAATTTAATAAGTATCCTAAAAAAGAAGAATACAGTGCAACGTGGATTTGTTGAAGGCAGAGAGGTGGGGACAGGGGCAGGGAGCCCTGCTGAACAGAGCTTAACTCACCTTGATCAATGCTGGTATCCCGAGGAAAATGACTCTGCCACTTAAGAGGAAAAACATAAAAGTAATTAGTTCAGCAGAAGGTCGTCCACTTTCTGTGAACACACTCATCCTTTTAGAGAGACTATTGTAAGTATTTGCCATTGTGTAGTTTGATTTTCCTGTGCTGGTCGATGGTGCTGGCATCTTTATTTTCTCCTTGCAGAGCATTGCTTGGCTGGTGCCGAGAGGCTGAGACGCCATTGTGCTGCTCACCGTGGGGCTTTTGTACACAGCTCTCCTGCAAGCTCTCTCTGAGAGCTCTCTTCAGTGTTTATGAGGAAAGTGTGACCCCTGGTGAAGTCTCAGAGCTTCACATTTCATTAGACACCTAATGTCCCTTTTACACCTAGCATTTATATCTATGTACGTGGAATCCTTTGATTCTCAGGCTGCCAAGCAAAATACCACAGAATGAATGGCGTAAACAACAGCGATGTATTTTCTCACAGTTCCGGGAGGCTGGAAGTCTGAGATCAAAGTGTTGGCCGTGTTGGTTTCTTCTGAGGCCTCCCTCCTAGGCATTCAAATTGTTGTCTTCTGCCTTTGTCTTCACCTGATCCTTCCTCCCTCTGCCTGCTTGTGTCTAATTTCTAGTTCTTAGAAGGACACCAGTCATATTGGATTAGGGCCTACTCTCATGACATGGTTTAACGGTAATTATTTCTTTAAAAGCCCTGTCTCAAAACACAGCCCCGTTCTGAGGAACTGGAGGTTAGGACTTCAACATGTGAATGTTGGGGGGATGTACCATAATTCAGCCCGTGTCAGATTTTAGCCACGTGTAATCATTTTTTGAGGACATAATATGATCCTAGTGCATTTTGCATTGATTTATGCTGCAATGGACACTGAACATTTCTTTTAATGATACTTGCACTTCTGCACACTGAGGCCGTAGTGCTCTTTCATTTTGCAGATTCAGGTATGGTGTCTAAAGTGGAACAACAGCAGAGGCTGAATTCAAGAGTTCCTGATCCACCATGAGATGTTTTATCCCCCTGGTAACAACCCTGGATTTTCTGAAGATGATATGGAGATGCTGCAGGATGTTAATTTCTGTTTACTATCAGAAATTAAATGTGGGGAACAGGAATTTACCTTAGTGGTTAAGATGCTTGCATCCCACACTGAGTAAGTGCCTGGGTTCAATTCCTGGCTCTGGCTCTTGACTCCTGCTTCTCATGAACACAGGTCCTGGAAAGCAGCAGTGATTGCCCATTAAACTGAGTTCCTGCCACCATTGTGGGAGACCCGGATTGTGTTCCAGGCTCCTGCCCCAGCCCAGCCCAGCCCAGCCCTGGCTGTTGTGGACTTTTAGGGAGTGAACCAATAGGTGGGAGCTTTCTGTCTCCTTATTTTTCTCTCTCTCTGCTTCTCAAAATTTTCTAAAAATAAAATTATTAGTAGATATAGTTTTCAGTTAAAGGCTTCTACTTTTATTTTAATGCTTTGAAAGTATTTGCAAACTATATTTAATACATATGATAATTTTGTGTAAGTGTATTAGAAGTTATATAGCTTAGCAACAATGTGTTCCTGGGTTCACATACTGGCCTTCTGCCCTGTTGCTGAGTTACCTAAGCATTCTGAATTTCATTTCTCCACTGGCAAAGTTCTTCCACAATTTACATAATAAGAATATAACAAAAGAACAAGAAATAAGGATGTGGTTTTCAGAATAAAACAATACCACATTATTGTAAGAATAAAATCACACTACCAGACTCTGACAATGGTAAAAAATTAATTTCTGGATCTCTGAAAGTTCTCTTCTTGCTATTATTATCTTCACAGCTTTGTAAAGTTAAATCCTTTCTATTTCAAATGTGTTCCAAGAATTACAAGCGTTCATTATAATTTTGAATTTTTTTCAGAATTAATAGTGCAGTGTGTCAGTATAAAATAAAGTGGTTTCATCTACTGAGAGTTTAATCATTTCAAAGGAAAGAGTAGAATTTTGTAATATAATCTTTAATTTAAAAGGAATGTCAAACTTGATTTCTGATAACTCAGGAGAGGTGCTATGAGATGTAAAACCTTGGAGAAAAATTAAATCTCTTATTATATCCTTGAAAAATACTCTATAGTTTAGATATGTCATTAGTGCAGTTTCAGCTTTTGCTAGCTTGACTTGGAAGAGTTCAATGTAACTCCAGTGAAGGTAAATTTTTATGAAACTAATAATCAGTGGGAAACACAAAAGTAAAACTTTGCTTTGTAGAGTACTAGAAATATGTGAACCATTGAGTTTATAATGAAAATGATGATAGCAATAATGCTATTACCATGGCATGTATTGGCAGTGTTTATTATTTACCTGGTATCGTGCTTAGGACTTTCCTTTCCTTACTCATTTTATTCTCACAATTATTCTACATGGTAGTTTCTTATATTATTCTCAGTTTACTGGTAAGGAAACAACATTGGAGTGCTAAGTGCTAGCTTGACACAAGTTTGTCTTGCAAGTGAATGGAGGCAGGGGCCATTGCTTGTAGGTTCTTCTCCAAATCCCTGATTTTGACTGTCAGGCTCCTGCTGGGCTGCCTCACCATCACTATACCTGTATTCTATTTTTTTTTTAAGTGGGTTCCCTGAGTTTTTTTTTTTTTTTAAATATGTTCTCCAAAGCCCTTGCCCCTCCCCCCACACACAAAGAAACTTTTTATTTGAAGAATACAGACATCATGCATTTCATAAGTACAACTTTAGGAATATACAGATTCTTCCTACCATACCTGCCCTCCCTCCCACTCTTCCACCCTCCTTCTCATCCCTCTCCCACTTCCAGTCCCATTCTCCATTAAGATCTATTTTTTTAAATTTATTTTTTATTTATTTTTTGGACAGGCAGAGTGGACAGTGAGAGAGAGACAGAGACAGAGAGAAAGGTCTTCCTTTGCCGTTGGTTTGCCCTCCAGTGGCTGCCGCAGCATCTTGCTGATCCGAAGCCAGGAGCCAGGTGCTTCTCCAGGTCTCCCATGCGGGTGTAGGGCCCAAGCACTTGGGCCATCCTCCACTGCCTTCCCGGGCCACAGCAGAGAGCTGGCCTGGAAGAGGGGCAACCAGGACAGAATCCGGTGCCCTGACCAGGCGGAGGATTAGCCTATTGAGCCGCGGCTGGCCAAGATCTATTTTTTTTGACAGAGTTAGATAGTGAGAGAGAGAGAGACAGAGAGAAAGGTCTTCCCTCTGTTGGTTCACCCCCCAAATGGCTGCTACGATTGGTGCGCTGCGCCAATCCGAAGCCAGGAGCCAGGCACTTCCCCCTGGTCTCTCATGCGGGTGCAGGGCCCAAGCACTTGGGCCATCCTCCACCACCCTCCTGGGCCACAGCAGAGAGCTGGACTGGAAGACGAGCAACCAGGACAGAATCCAATGCCCCAACTGGGACTAGAACCCAGGGTGCTGGGGCTGCAGGCAGAGGATTAGCCAAGTGAGCAGTGGCGCTGGCCAAGATCTATTTTCAATTAACTTTATACACAGAAGACCAACTCTATACCCAGTAAAGAGTTCAATAATTTGCATGGAAAAAACCCATAAAATAAAAAGCAAAACAAAACAAAACAAAAACTCTGTTCCTCAACAGTCAAGACAAGGGCTGTTCAAAGTCATTGCATCTTGAAGTTAATTTCACTTCTTTTTTTTTTTTTTTTTAGAAACTTGATTAACTTTAAAGAAGCACCCAATGATGCATCTTTTGTGAGTACTTAGACATAATTATAATACAATTCTTTGAGGACAGAGATCCTGCATGGGAAGTTAGTGCACAGTGTCTCCTGTTGTTAATTTAGCAATTAACACTCTTAAGTATGATGTCAGTGATCACCCAAGACTTTTGACATGAGCTGTCAAGGCTATGGAAGCCTTTGAATACACAAACTCTCAGTATTTAGATAAGGCCATAAGCAAAGTGGAAGTTCTTTCCTTTCTCCAGAGAAAAGTACATCCTTCTTTAAAGACCACTTCTTTCCACTGGGGTCTCACCCACAAAGGTCCTTTGTGTAGGACATTTTTGTCACAGTGTCTTGGCTTTCCACGGCTGAAATGCTCTCATGAGCTTTTTTTTTTTTTTTTTTTTATTTATTTTTTTATTATTTTTTTTTTTATTTTTTTTGACAGGCAGAGTGGACAGTGAGAGAGAGAGAGACAGAGAGAAAGGTCTTCCTTTTTGCCGTTGGTTCACCCTCCAATGGCCGCCGCTGCAGCCGGCGCACCGCGCTGATCCGATGGCAGGAGCCAGGAGCCAGGTGCTTTTCCTGGTCTCCCATGGGGTGCAGGGCCCAAGCACCTGGGCCATCCTCCACTGCACTCCCGGGCCACAGCAGAGGGCTGGCCTGGAAGAGGGGCAACCGGGACAGAATCCGGAGCCCCGACCGGGACTAGAACCCGGTGTGCCGGCGCCGCTAGGCGGAGGATTAGCCTAGTGAGCCACGGCGCTGGCCTGCTCTCATGAGCTTTTTTAGCCAGACCAGAATGCCTTAAGGGCTGACTCTGAGGTCAGACTGACATTTAAAGCAATTGCCATTCTATGAGTCTTCTGTGTGGACTTCTTCCCATGTTGGATCATTTACTCCTTTTAAATTCTATTTATTATTATTAGCAGACCCTTAATCCTATCCATTTGATCACTTTAACATCTAAAATGGCATTTTTTATTGACAGGCAGAGTGGACAGTGAAAGAGAGAGAGACAGAGAGAAAGGTCTTCCTTTTGCCGTTGGTTCACCCTCCAATGGCTGCCGTGGCCAGCGCACCATGCTGATCCAAAGCCAGGAGCCAGGTGCTTCTCCTGGTCTCCCATGGGGTGCAGGGCCCAAGCACTTGGGCCATCCTCCACTGCCTTCCCGGGCCACAGCAGAGAGCTGGCCTGGAAGAGGGGCAACCGGGACAGAATCCGGCGCCCCAACCGGGACTAGAACCCGGTGTGCCGGTGCCGCTAGGCGGAGGATTAGCCTATTGAGCCACGGCGCCGGCCTAAGATGGCATTTTTACCATTCAGCTTAAGGGGATTTGGGTTCCTATGGCAAATTTTTAAACTGTACCTTTAGAAGTAAGTCTGTAGGAATATATTCAGAACTATACAGCTTTATAGTTACAAACTTCATACACTTCATAATTACAACTTTAGGAACATGGTGATTCTTCCTAATATGCCCACCCTCCCACCCTTCTTCCTCTTCCCTCTCTTATTCCCACTGTCATTTTTTACTGAGATCTATTTTCAATGAACTTTATACACATATATTTAACTCTATATTAAGTAAAGAGTTCAATAAATAGTATTTAAAAAAAAATCTGTTCCTCAACAGTCACGACAAAGGATGTTCAAGTCATTCTTTATCAAAGTGTGAATTTCACTTCTACAGATTGCCTTTTAGGTGCTCTATTAGTTACCACAGGTCAGGGAGAACATATGGTATTTGTCCTTTTGGGACTGGCTCATTTCACCAAGTATGATGTTTTCCAGTTTCATCTATTTTGTCATAAATGAACGGATTTAATTTTTTTCCTGCTGTGTAGTATTCTATAGTGTACATATCCCATAATTTCTTTGTCCAGTCTTCAGTTGATGGGCATTTTGGTTGATAACATGTCTTAGCTATTGTGAATTGAGCTGCAATAAACATAGGGGTGGGGCCGGCGCCGTGGCTCAATAGGCTAATCCTCCACCTTGCGGCGCCGGCACACCGGGTTCTAGTCCCGGTCGGGGCGCCGGATTCTGTCCTGGTTGCCCTCTTCCAGGCCAGCTCTCTGCTATGGCCAGGGAGTGCAGTGGAGGATGGCCCAGGTGCTTGGGCCCTGCACCCCATGGGAGACCAGGAAAAGCACCTGGCTCCTGGCTCCTGCCATCGGATCAGCGCGGTGCGCCGGCTGCAGCGGCGGCCATTGGAGGATGAACCAACGGCAAAGGAAGACCTTTCTCTCTTCTCTCTCTCTCACTGTCCACTCTGCCTGTCAAAAATAAAAAAAATAAAAAAATAAATAAAAATAAACATAGGGGTGAAGATAACTCTTTTGTTTTCTGATTTCATTTTCCTGGGGTAAATTCTCAGGAGTGGAT